>NW_027468657.1:11124170-11131670 GCF_046254945.1 Alosa pseudoharengus
GTGGGTGTGTGTGTGTCTGGAACTGTATGTTCTCCTCTTGGGAGCCCTGTTTGTTCCGCCGGATCTCGCACGGAACACAGGGAACGTGCGCACCAGCACGACCCTCATTATGGCTCCCCAGTGAGATCATCTAAAACCTGCCCTCTTCACCCCCCCCCCCCATCCCACCCCAACTCAGGTAGTGTGCATCGCCATAAGGTTTTATTTTTTTAAATGCTCGACTACGTCAACCATACAAATAAGTCATTAACCTTCTCTCCCCTAATGAAACGGCTGCACTTCTCCCCTCACCGGCCCCTGAGCCTGAGTGGTTTAATTGGCCAACGTGGGGCCAGAAATGGCACCTCGCTCTGTTTATGCTGGTTGGCTGGTGTGGCCAATCAGAACGCATCTGCATTTTTTTGTCATCCCTCAGTGAGCAGTGTAGCTGGAGTGTGTGTGTGTGTGTGTGTGTGTGTTGGGGGGGGACGGTGTTCATATGTGTGTTTGAATGTGTCTGTGCATGAATATGTATTCATGTGGGTGTGTGCCTTTGTGGCAATGTGTGTGTGTGTGTTGTTTGTTTGTGTATTGTGTATGGCATGTGTGTGTGTGTGTGTGTGTGTGTGTGTGTGTGTGTGTGTCTGTGTGCTGTTAGTTGGTGATAGCAGCAGTGCTGCAGAGGAGGTGGCCCTCGGCGGCAGCGATCGGCGTCTCGGTGGACGGCCATTGATTGGCGGAGCTCAGTAGGAAGACGCTTTTAATCACAGTGCTCGCAGGCATTGTCTCGGAGGCCCCAGGAACACCCCCCCCCCACTCCCCCTTAATGCCCCGCAGTACATGCACCGAGCCAGCATGAAGCCTGCTCGCTCTGCCTGATCAATACACTTGATTACAGCAGGGCCAAGAGCTCAGGCTTTGCTCTCATTGTTTTGCCTGGAGGAACAGCCGGCGGCTACCGTGTATGTATAGCCCCCCATGAGTCCCAATCCAACCCCAACAAACACACAACTCACCCCCCCCTTAACCTCCCACACACACACACACACACACACACACACACACACTTATACTGCTGCCTGTGTGTCTTGTCTATAGGAAGACGTGTTCAGACTAAGACCAAGCATCTGGCTAGTGCTTCTGTGCCACATCTCAGGCAGAGGTGTTTAGTGTAGCGCTAAGTAAGCCTAATGCCGAGTCCGCCCGGTGATGATGAGCACAGACAAAGCACAGTCCCTTCTGAATGAGACTGCTCTCAAGCAGTCAGGATGCACATTGTATATACAAAAGACTATACTGGCTAGGAGGCGGATGTGGGCCAGTTCTGGCTCTAGTCCGGGCAGAAGTCTGCCTCCCTCGTTCTCCACCCCCCCCCCCCCCCCCCCCCCAGCACACACAGCAGGTGTGTGCCTGTCTGTGTGTGGGGAGATGCAGACATGACTGTAAAAATATAGTCACTCCTCAAATGGTGCGTGTAAATGCAAGGACATAACACAAAATACATACACACACACACACACACACACACATAAAGACACACATACACACACACACAGAGGCATTCATGTAGAAGTAAAAACATGGTGATATGTGTTGTTGTTGGAGCGGGTATGTAAATGAACCTTTGGCCTGGCGCCTGGCCTCCTGTTCTATCTCCAGTGGAGGCGGTTCATATGATGGGCTGCCAGCACCAAAGGGCTGGATTCAAAGGACCAGCCGCACTAGCAGAGGAGTGCAAATACACCAACGACAATATGGTATTTTTTCAGTGCTGGAATGCATTTGTGGAGGCCAATCCATGTTTTTTTTTAATCTTCTTCAAGGAATGTAAAATAGTTATGTTCGTCATGGTTGTGAATGACAGATAAGTTAAAACATGTTTTTTCGTGTATGGAAGCAAACCTGAGCTGCATTTTTGTTTGTTCTCTTTTTGTAAAAGCGTAGGTGAGCTAAGATAGTCGTAACTAGGAAAGAGAGAAAGAGAAAGAGAGGGGGACAGAAAGAGAGAGAGAGAGTGAGAGAGATTGCATGTTTAAAGTCACTGTCTGTCATTAACTGATTGTCGTAGCTGAATCTGTTGGGGAAGAGCAGGCTTTTTAGCATTCAAACGTAATACGTCATGCATGGGCAGCAATCACAGATGGAACAGTCCAATTTGCCCCACTTGCATCAAACCGTGGGGGCTGCTTGTGAAGTTTTCTTTCCACAGGCAACTAAGAAACCTCTGCATTTGTTTGGTTATTTCAAAAAAAGCGACAATGTTAGTGAAAAAAGGAACACACCTATCAAAGACCTGACTGCAGTCTCTCTGCATTACCAGGGAGATCTCACATGTGCTCAGAAGGTTATGGCAAACCACAGATTTGCATGTTTATTTCTCTCTCTCCCTGTCTGCTTTCTCTCTCTCTTTCTTTCTTTCTTTCTCTCTTTCTTTCTGTCTGTCTCTTCTCTCTGTTGTCCTTGTTTTGAAGCCAGCTGAAAGAGTTGTCTTTTGTGCCAGTGACTAAGGATTTGTTGAACCCAGAACAAAGGGAAGTGTGTAGTGTAAAATTAATTGAATGGTTTTTGTGATGTGACGGGACATGAAGGCCGCACTTTTAATCTGCATGGCACAGACTGAAAACACAAACGCGCGTACGCATACGCACACGCACCCGCACCCGCACACAAACACACACAGACACACACGCACACGCGCACACACACACACACACCACACACACACACACACACACACAAGAACAGAGAAAAAGAAATACTGAACTGAAGTAAAAAATGAAGTCAGACACTAAGATATACCTGATATGCATCATCTTCCATTTTCCGCTCCACCGCACAAACTCTAATGATTCAGCGTAGTATCGGCGGCTCACACACATGGATGCAGTCTTTTTTCCTTCTCTCCTTCTCTCCTCTCTTTGAAGAGCTGTAGGTTCTGAAACCAAAACACTCGGCATAATATCACGCAGAGAAGTCATGTGCAGAGTGGTGAGCCAATTAGAGGGCAAAGCCGTGTGTGTGTGTGTGTGTGTGTGTGTGTGTGTGTGTGTGTGTGTGTGTGTGTGTGTGTGTGTGTGTGTGCGTGTGGCAATCTGCAGTTTGAGCTCCACTGGCTGTTTATTTAGCTAACGATTATTAAAACGCTGCCATGTATGCATTTACCCTGTATTAATTATTATTAGGCTACTGCCATTAATATCAGGACTAGTAGGCTAGCTGTGCTGCTGTTATTGCTGCTAAAGCTTGTACAAAGCTAGAGATAGGCCTGCTACTATCGGCAGTTTGAGCTCCACTGGCTGCTTATTTAGCTAACGATTATTAAAACGCAGCCATGCATGCTTTTACCCTGTATCAATTTTTATTACTGTGGTTAATATCAGGACTAGTACCAGTGCTGCTGCTGCTGCTATCACTGCTAAAGCTTGTGTAATGCTACAAGATGCTAGAGATAATACTAATTGGAATTATTTGTATTAGCAGGGCTACTAAAGACTATGCAACTACTGATACTACTTGTACTGTACACCACGATGCTCCTACCAATTCTCCTAATGTGAGGAGGAAGAGAGAAGCTGTGAGGGAACACTTGTCACGCAAACAGCCTGCAATTCCATCTGGTCTTCAGAGGTGCAGAAGTCTGGCTTCAATAAGTAAATCTACTCCCACCTATGTCTTTCCACGTTTCATCAAAATAGCTGATTCTTTTTTATTTTTTTTTATTTTTATTTTTTTTATTCACAATTTAGCACATACAACACACACATCGAAACACGACAACACACAAAACAGCAGGGACAACACATCTAGACACATCCACAGGACAGAAAATAAAAAAAAAAAAAAAAAAATCAGAACAATAATAATAATAATCCTACGTTATCACAGTCTGTCCATTATTCAATCTAATTTAGTCATTTTATAGTATGTATATAATTCAATATTAAGGACCAAGTGGATAAGTAATCTTGCAGTCTTAAATGTCGTTTACTTGTGATTTCTTCGATGGGCAACAAGTCTATTATTTGTTCCAGCCATTGACCTAAAGTGTAGACCTAAATAGCTGATTCTAATTAGCACAACTCCTCAGGTATATCCGCTAATATCACCTGTGATCCACAGGTACAACCACATACAACCGGACATTGATGCTGGTTTTTGTGAATTGATGCTGCTTTGAGAAGCCATAAGACGTGTGTGTGTTTGTGTGTGTGTGTGTGTTTGTGTGTGTGTCTTTGTGTGTGTGTGCCTGTGTGTGTGTGTGTGTGTGTGTGTGTCTGTAAAAGGGGTATCCCCAGGGATGACGTAGGGGGAATCCCATTGATTGCAGTGCACCTGGATATTAGCCTCGTGAGACTGCTGTATGATCTGGCTGTCTGTGCAGAGCCTCCGGTTGGGTTGTACTCTCTTGACATGTAGCCCAGTAGTTGGATTGTGTGTGCGTACGTGTGTGTGTGTGTGTGTGTGTGTGTGTGTGTGTGTGTGTGTGTGTGTGTGTGAGTGTGTGGTGTGTGTGTGTGTGTGTGTGTGTGTGTGAGTGTGTGTGTGAGTGTGTGTGTGTGTGGGTGTGGGTCTGTGTACTTGAATAGGGAATAGAGTGGGGGCTGGGTGGTCCACTCTCCTGTTTTTCCACATGCTCTTGCTGCTCTGCTGAAGGAAATTATAGCCAGAGGATCTTCCAGCAGAAGCCCAGTCCAGTCCAGCCTCTCCGCGGGCCCACGTTCTGTTTTAATGAGGCTTTAGGAATCTGGAATTCTGACTCACAGCACGGAACAGCACAGGTGGAGTGTGCATTACAGGAACCATCCCATAGTTTGATCGCCGTGGACACCATGACATGGTGCTTTTTCTTTTTTCAACATGCAGTATGCCTGGCAGTCTGTTGATGAATCATATTTGCCCCAGTGGGGTTGAGTCATTGATGCTTTGAATGCTTTTCTCAAAGAACCCTCGGATTCCTACTGCGATAGGAATTCTAGTCATTGGTCAAAGTAGCTCAGAAATATATATATATATATACCGGTAAATATAAATACAATCAAATCAAAATAAGACAGAACAAATAATGTTGTGATTATAGATTCAACTATAAGATTTATTCTACATTTTGATTTATATATAGATTTATTCCTTTGCTTAAAATGAGAACTTGTTGTCGTTATATAATGCTTAAAGCGTATCCATGCAGTATGGCGATGGCTCAGGTCCTGAGGGGCTTGTCAGACTGCACTGTTTGGGGTCGGAAGACCTTAGATTAGCTGATCCACGCTTGCAAGACACAACAGAGAAGGTTTTCCCCCTTTCTTTTAATGTGTGATTTGAAATGGTACGCCTCCCCCCAAGCATGCAGATGGACAGTCACACGGGCCGAAATGGAGGAATCAGCCATTACCTGCTCAAAGAGGGGGGATTTTCAGCTCTGTGGTGAGCCAGTCAGAGGGAGAAATTGCCGCCTTTTTAGCCCGACCTGTAGAGCCAAGCACTTACAACACCAAGGTCGTGCCTTCAGAACATAGAAGCACAAACATAATGCATACACACAGACATACACACACACACGCGCACACACACACACACACACACACACACACACACACACACACACACACACAAACAAGGGCAAGTGAAATGTTTTCCTTTCCCAGCTGTGGATCACTGTGGATAAAAGCATCTCCGTAATGTGGGAATGCTAATGCAGAATACAAGCTATCACACGCTCCCTGTCCTACAGATGACGTGGCTACCTTGCTTAGAAACAGCCAGTCCTGTATGGGAGAGATTTGACATGAGTAGTTATAGATTGTAGAATTGTCCCTTCTTTCGTGTGCCAATAGTCATTACATTCATAAACACCCCTCCTCCATTGGCTATGCTATATCATATCCATATGGATAGGTGTACTCTGGGGATGTATGTGTTTGTTGTTCGTTTTTACCATGAATACACATTCATATACAAAATGAAAGGTATGTGGTTTTTGAGTTATTCTCCGAGCCTTCGGGCCATACCATATATGAATGCATAAGGAATAATATTCATGGATTCATTGGTTGGTGCTACTGTGTGCGTGTGTATCTGTTTGTGTAAGTCTACATTCCGAGCTTGAGATGATATGTATATTGTGCGTATGTGTGTCTGTGTGCTGTTTGTATGTGTGGCACGAGTCCTGTTTGTAATGTTGGTCAGATACTGTTAATGGACTGTTTGCTTACATCCCCCATCAAATGTCACTCAACCTGCATGAATCTGCCTGGACCAGTGACTTGATGAGGTCCCATCAAGTCACATTTTGAGTCATTCGAGTGATCTGAATGCAAGGGGTGTGTGTGTGTGTGTGTGTGTGTGTGTGTGTGTGTGTGTCTGGTTGTGCACACAATCATGTGTGTGCGCCCATAGACGTGTGTGAGCTCAAGTGTGTTTGTGTTCTTGTGTGTCTGTGTGTGTGTGTGTGTGTGTGCGTGTGCGCGCGTGCGTGTGTGTATGTGCGTGTGCATGCGTGGCTTTGTGTGGAGGAGGGAGAGCAAACAGAATTGATCTCTCTCAGCAGCAGGCTTTCAGCTCAGAAAAGACATTTCTCAGTCTCTGACGGGAGCAAACAAAACCCCAGTCCCCCCTGTCAATTTCTCCCTCTCCTTCTCTCTCTCTCTCCTTCTCTCTCCCTCTCTTTCTCTCATACTCTAGCTACCACACATGAAAGACAAGCAGGATCCTCCTACGATGCTGTGTATAGAAAGAATAACATATGCCTTTCATAATCATCACAGTAGTATATGAATCATATATAAGCATGGATCACATGTCACAGGTTTCATTAAAATTCCATGGCAACAGTTTGGGCTTGGGCTTGTGTTCTTTTAATGTATATTATATGCATAGAAGATATATATATCATAATATTATACCTTACTGAGATCAGAGAGTACTGATTCAACCAGAAAGTATTTAAAGAACTCTCAACAGTCTCTATTAGGTCAGAGCCTTGATTTATTCACATTTAAAAAAGGTTATTTTTCCCCCTTCTGTTCTGATTCGGTGAGAAGCCGTGCTTTGGGAACTGGGAACTGTTTTAATCCATTCGGCAATCTGGTGCCCAATGTGAGGCATGGCTGTGAACTATGGATACTAATGGTTGCAATGGTAACAAGCTAGCATCATATCCTTGATTCCAAATGGAAAAGATGGCCAGCAGTCACATGTTTCATTTGATTAGATTATCTTAGATTCAACTTCATTGTCATTGTGCAGAGTACTGAAAATATATATGTGTATGTGCAGTATGAACAGTATAAATATCAGTAGAATATCGCTATGTTTAAGTGTAATAAAGTGTGTACATTTATAAATATAAATAGAATACTATGGGTGGGATAGGGGCAAAATGTTCGCCTCCTTGTTGTCCCTGTGAAGGTTGCCATCGACATGGACACCTAAACAGGCACAGGCAAGGAGGCACCGGGGGGGGGGGGGGGTTGTTGATGGAGGGGTGTGAGGAACCAGTGATGCGTTGAGCAGTTTTCACCATCC
>NW_027468657.1:11136670-11141670 GCF_046254945.1 Alosa pseudoharengus
CATTCTAAATTATAGGCTATAAAAAATGTTTTTTTTTAGGCGTGTGGTGTGGGGGGGGGGGGGGGGGTGTTGTGTGGCCCGCCGGCCAATTTTCAAAACCTAATGTGGCCCTTGAGCCAAAAAGTTTGCCCACCCCTGCCCTAACTGCTCGCGAGTCGCGTGCATATCCTCTTAATAAAATCAGCGTTTAGGTTGTCTCCCTGAGGACTTTAGATCTGCTACTGTCGCTAAACGCAAGCATTCATCAGTGTATTTAAATTAGCTAGGCTATGTACCAAAAATGACATTTTACCGTGAGTCGAAGAGCTGTAGCTGCTAAACAGTGTTGTAACTTAAATCTGCGTGTACAAAACCGCTTGGAGCTCCAGTGGAATTTTGATTTCACAACGAGAATTCTCGGTCTAGCCGTTGATGTGCCGACGGAATAGGCATCAGCACCAACCTCTGATCAAGGTAAACAAAATCTGACTCAGTGTCCGTCATGTTTGAAAGTTTGTAGTGCTGCGAGGGAGAACGTGCACACGCAAGGGGCGCAGTTGAGCAGAGCTGCGGCTATCTGAATGGTCTGAACACAGAAGAGCAAGTGGCTTTGATAAAATGGCCCATTATTTGACATAATACCGGTATTACGATATTGTCTCAACTACATATCGTTTTCAAAAATATATTGGTCGTAGTCGTAATACCGATATATCGCCCAGCCCTAACGCACACATACACACACACACTAGATTAGAGCATCCAGCAGCTTCTTCTGGCTCAGGCGAAACGACCTTACAGCACACACTCGTCTATACCGCGCCCCGTTTGATAGAACGCACACACTCGTCTATACCACGCCCCGTTTGATAGAACGCACACACTCGTCTATACCGCGCCCCGTTTGATAGAACGCACACACTCGTCTATACCGCGCCCCGTTTGATAGAGCGAGCCGAAGGAACCAGAGAGAAGGGAACAACTGACCAGTGATTGAAGCAGTGGAGTTCTGGAGTTCTGCATTGACCAATGGTAAAGCCTCATCATAAATCAATACGCCTCCCGCTCAGCGTGTTCCTAAAAGATGTCTGACCCTCCAGATCTGGTAGGACCTCTCTTTTTCCACATGCCGTCACAGAGCCAGGAAATGCTGCAGGCTGAACCTGAATGGGATAGTGTTGGAGGATATATGCGCAGGACTTTGGAGCAGCTGCAAGGCAAAGCAAGGCAAGACGGTGGTGTTCATTTTGTGTCAAAAAAAGAGTCAAGGGGCATTGAATAGAATGCCTTTCATACTGTTTCTCGAACAACTTGAAGCAGAGGTCTGTAGCATTTTCAAAAAAAGTAGTCTTTGAAAAGAAAATGCCATGAACGACAAATTCATCCACATATTCTGTGCTCAACAATGAAAAGTAAATTTGTCTTGCTGTTTTTGCAACTTTTTTTGTGCAGAATTTGGCTCATTATCTCAAAACTCTACACAAGCAAATAAGACATAGAACTTGCATATAAACAACTCACATCTATGCCAAAATGAAACACTGCAATCAAAACAATTGTATATATATATATATATATATATATATATATACATACACATAGATTGCAGTAATCAATACTGTATTGTAAACAAAACAAAAATGAAACAAAAAATAACTCATAAATGTACAAAATATATAGTAATTGAAAGGGATAGAGGTGGCAGTCTATAGATCCTGCCTTCAATTGGGACCTGGCCACATACAGTAACCTCATTTAGGCTACATCAAACAATATCCCCGCGGGCTAAGAGATGGGGGAAAATATCACCTCGTGTTTCATATCCACCCATGACCTGACCCCACCTCAATGTCCTTGCATATGGTTAATGGTCATATACTTTTCATTGGCCCACTGAAAATATTTTTTTCGATAGGTTTTAGAAATGGGGAGTAAAGGGGCAAGTACAAAACTGTACACAGGTACTCAAAGTTAAAGTACACAATTGAACAGGTACACAATGGTCTATTTGTAGTGCTAAGACTGATTGGTGTTCAGTTTTCTCTGTGAGTGTTTTCAGGTCTGTGTGTGGCTATTGAATATTTGAATGGAAGTGTTTTCCCAATATATGTGTCTAATATAAGAAACTGTGTGTAGTGTTTCACAATAGGTGTGCTGCAAAATTGCAAACAACGTGCAAAACAGAAAATGTGTTTAAGCTATGGTTTCACTGTGTTTAAGGTATGTTACAAGAGGTTTAGGTATTGACGCTTTGGTCTAAAGCGTTCGTTTTTAGTGTGTTACAGGCAAAAACTGTAAAATCACTTTATTGATTTAAAATATAACACCACTCATCATAAACTAATCACACACATTATTAACCAACCAGTAGTAATTAGTGTCAAAGGTTAAAGGTTATCGAGCTTCCCATTCCTACCTCATAAAACGCTTCCTTCCTTGTTACTATCAGGAGAGCGTGGATTCCTGCCTTGGTTGACTAGTGGAGAAAGGCTGTTTTTGTTTGCTTGGCTTTGGAGGTCTCTACTGCAACAGGGTTCCCACGGGTCATGGACATTTTTGGAATATCATGGAAGTCTATTCCAGACTTGGAAAGTCAGGGAATTTTATCTTTTTTGAGGCTAAGTCATGGAATATCATGGAATTTTGTTGTGGCAGTTTAAAATGTACTTGCCAAAATACATTAATACAAATATATTTTCATGCAGATTTGGTGTATATCTGGTTATTAGCTCTACTGCTGGCTTGAGTAGATATGGTTAGCTCAACTTTGTGTATTCAATGCTGATTTATGCTCTAAAAAAAGTAAAAGATTCTTGAACTCTACGCGACTGCTCTGAAATCTTTGGTCTATATATTATACCATTCAATATATTACGGAGCCCTCCGGGTGACATGGGGAAAAAAACATGGGTTAAAAAAAAAAAAAAAAGTAATGGGGAAAAAAAACATGAAGAAAAAAAAAACGATGCACTTTTGCGGGATCTCATTGCGGGATCTCGCAAAGTTTTGCGAAATCTCGCAAAAAGTTTTGCGAGATCCCGCAAAACTTTTGCGAGATCTCGCAAAACTTTTTTTCTACTTTTGGAACTTGCTGGGCTTCCTACTTGACCCCAATAGGCCCACAAACCACGCCAGATGGCAATCGTATCATGATACTATGATTGCTCTATCACTGTTGCGTGTTGTGGGTTTTCTGGACACATTACATAGGCCTATGACACGGGAGGGAGAGGGAGACACCTGCGTGCAGACACGCACACACAGCAGGCTACAATAAATTACCTAACAGACAGCAGCCTAATTTCGAGGTATCACTAATACCTATTAAATAAATGTAAAGGACACAGAACTGTAAGCTCAAATTCAAAAATGTTTGAAGTCTACCCAAACATATGCAAAGGGAATATATATACATGTAAATTGTGTTGCATATAGCCAGCTTAATTAATGTCAATTTAAAGATTATGATTAGCAGTTTCTATGCATTTTTCCATTGATAGTTACAGGAAGCCACGTTGTTGTTTAAACTATTGTTGCTTCTAGCCCACGTTACCTCCAGTTTCACTTGCTGCAGGGACGCACACATTGCATGAGTGATCATAAGTGTTCTATCTCCGATGTAGAAATCAAATGTGTCTTGACGCCGCCGTTTGTACAGATCAAATAAGACGTTCTAAATGGAACGCGATGTAATTAAGCTGTTCCTTTCCAAGCGTCTTGGATACGTACTGTATGTGTGCTGACTGGGCTATGTCCTATGTCTATATAGTTGATGACACCAAATGAATAAGTATGCTGCAAATGAGCAGACGTGTGAAGCACCGGGCATAACTTAATTTCGCGGCTACGTGGTGCAGTAGTAGGTTAATTGTTGAGGAGGCCCATAGTTTGAGAAAAGCTGCAGATCATAGGCAGAGAAAGCATAATGTTCTGAGAACAGTAGCCAAAGGTTTTCCTGCAGAAACAGGTGCCTTGGTGCACGCACCCCGCTTTCACTTTGACAATTATCATTTCAATTCTATCGGAAATCTGCTCACTGCAGACGTTACAATTGCAGACCCAAGCAGCAGCACAGCCTTGAAAGACGTACACTTTGAATTTGATCAGAGCGGCTCTGGTTCTTCACCTAACTTGATGTGATTGGCTGGATGACCGTTCAATCAAATCAACAGACCTATTTGTGTCTCTGTGTGTGCGTTATAGATACGGTTCCAACTCTTTACGGGATCGTTTATTTCCATATTTTACTTTCAATTTAATCTGACAAAAAGTGTGGGGAATAGAATCGTGTTCCAGCAAAACTGTGTACGTTATAACGCCCACATCCCCCACGCTTGCTACGCGCCTGTGTGTGTGTGTCTGCACGCAGGTGTCTCCCTCTCCCTCCCGTGTCATAGGCCTATGTAATGTGTCCAGAAAACCCACAACACGCAACAGTGATAGAGCAATCATAGTATCATGATACGATTGCCATCTGGCGGTAGTGGTTTGTGGGCCTATTGGGGTCAAGTAGGAAGCCCAGCAAGTTCCAAAAGTAGAAAAAAAGTTTTGCGAGATCCCGCAATGAGATCCCGTTTTTTTCCCCCCCATGTCACCCGGAGGGCTCCGTAATATATTGTGGGTCATGGAAATTATTTTTTTTGTCAGGGAAAATCATTGAAAATTTGACTTAGAGTGGGAACCCTACTGCAATCATAATGCAATGCACTGAGCTGCGGCTTTAAGGCAGCTCCCATTCTTAGTGCTGCCACTGCCACCGACGCCTTCATCAAGCATATGGGTCTGCCTTTGCAAATGTCATCCTCAGCTCGTCTCTCGTTCTCTCTCTGGTTTTCTCTTACTCTGATTCTCTCGCTCTCTCTCTCTGTCTGGTTCTCTATCACTCTCTCGCTTTCACTTTCTCTGCTTATATCTCTTTTGTCTCTCTCTCTCACTCTCTTTTTCTCTGATTCTCTCTCTGGTTTTTCTCTCACTCTGTTTCTCTCTAATCTATGTCTGTCTGTCTGTCTGTCTGTCTGCCT
>NW_027468657.1:11144170-11374170 GCF_046254945.1 Alosa pseudoharengus
TCAATGGAACACCTTCACCGATTCCCTTTCTTAACGAAGAGCTAAAATAATGTGTCACGCTAGGTTTTTTTTCCCTTCGCGTCTTGGCTAATGGTTGTAATAACCGTTTGCGGCTGTATGCATTGCCGGGGGTGACAGGAGAGCCTCTTTAATAGGGCACATTGTATTGATGAAATTGCAGACTCTAAAGGTCCTTTTCAGAAGCCATGTTGTGCTTTCTCTGTTTGTCTAGGCTTTTGTGTGCTTAAGAGGTGAACCAGTTCCAATTAGCTGCATAAATTGTTGCAGGAAAGTTATGCTCTTCTTATTTGAAAAATAAGAAAATCTTGTCCGTTTTATCCACTTTTGAGAGATTTTTAAGGCTTTTGCAGTATTTGTTGTTGAGACAAAAAAAAAAAAAAGGGCCAACCTTGCTAAATTCATTCTCAGTGTCAAGAGTCCATAGCTATATTTGAAAGCTAATGTACTCTCTGTCAAGCTAGTTAACACTTGAAGTGATCTTATTAGAACTTGCACTGAAAAAGCATTTCTCTTTAAAGGGAGAAGTTCCTCTCACTGGTCCCATTGAAAAAAGGTCTCAGATTCACACCCGCCTCAAAAAAAAAAAAACGGTACCCAGTAGAATGGCACGATTCTTTTTCTCAGTGTGAGAGACCTTTGACTGCCAACGTAAATGAGGAAGTTCCTCTGTGGAAATCAGAATTCAGTTTGCCTGAAAGGCCAGATATTAAACAGAACCTCTGTGTGTCTTCCCCCTTTCCCCCGAGGGAATCTGGAGCAGAGGCTTTTATTCATAATTATCCGTTATTACCTAAAAATCTACACAGTGCAGCAACGAGCGTGGTCCTTCTGAACACCTGAAACGATTGGTTGGTAGAAATTACCCATCTCTCTGGGCGTCCTACCCGGCTCGCAGGTTTTTAAGGCAAGCTTTTGAGAGCCTTCAGTTACTGAAATAGCCTGTATGGAGGCACAGAGGAACATAATGGGCTTTGCTAATGGAACATCCTTGACCGGGCACTGAGCTTCATTAAGATGGGAGTAAAGGCCAAGGTCTGGGTGCTGTCTCTGTCTTTTAATGTGTGTTTGCGTTTTTGTGTGTGTGTGTGTGTGTGTTTGTATGCATTTGTGTTTGTGTTTGTATGTGTGAGTGGTGAGTGTGAGTGTGTGTTTCTCTCTGTGTGTGTGTGTGTGTGTGTGTGTGACTGTGTGTGTATCTGTCTATGTGTGCAATGTCTTTTTACACTCCCATCTAGGCATGCATGTACACACAAACACACACACACACACATGGAAGCATGGACACACACACAAACACACACACACACAAATGCAAACATGGACACACACACACAAAGACACACACACACACACACACACACATGCAAACATGGACACACACACAAACACACACACACACACACACTATCCTTCCTTTAGCACCTACCACAGGGGTCTTGGACATGCTTCTGAGGGGGATTGTGTTTTTAATTGAGTGGCCTTTGAGACAGGCATTGGGAAGAGGCTGTATGAGGAGGGCCATCTCTCAGCAAGCCAGGAAGCCAGGGTACAAGGGTACAAGGAAGCGAGGGTACGAGGGAGCGAGTGGTTACAAGGAGCTGGGCTCGTATGCAATAGCCAGAAATGCTGTTGCTTTGATTCCTGACTGCCATTATTGTGCCACTTTGGAGAAGAGCATCAGCCTGATGAGTAAGTAAGTAAGCGAGGGAATGACGGAGAGAGACCATCTCCATGCTGCTGTGAAGCCGTGTGTCCATGCTGCTGTGAAGCCGTGTGTCCATGCTGCTGTGAAGCCGTGTGTCCATGCTGCTGTGAAGCCGTGTGTCCATGCTGCTGTGAAGCCGTGTGTCCATGCTGCTGTGAAGCCGTGTGTCCATGCTGCTGTGAAGCCGTGTGTCCATGCTGCTGTGAAGCCGTGTGTCCATGCTCGCTGGTGTGTGTTGTGTGTGTGCTGTGAAGCCGTGTGTCCATGCTCGCTGGTGTGTGTTGTGTGTGTGCTGTGAAGCTGTGTGTCCATGCTCGCTGGTGTGTGTGTGTGCTGTGAAGCCGTGTGTCCATGCTGCTGTGAAGCCGTGTGTCCATGCTGCTGTGAAGCCGTGTGTCCATGCTGCTGTGAAGCCGTGTGTCCATGCTGCTGTGAAGCCGTGTGTCCATGCTGCTGTGAAGCCGTGTGTCCATGCTGCTGTGAAGCCGTGTGTCCATGCTGCTGTGAAGCCGTGTGTCCATGCTGCTGTGAAGCCGTGTGTCCATGCTCGCTGGTGTGTGTTGTGTGTGTGCTGTGAAGCCGTGTGTCCATGCTCGCTGGTGTGTGTTGTGTGTGTGCTGTGAAGCTGTGTGTCCATGCTCGCTGGTGTGTGTGTGTGCTGTGAAGCCGTGTGTCCATGCTGCTGTGAAGCCGTGTGTCCATGCTGCTGTGAAGCCGTGTGTCCATGCTGCTGTGAAGCCGTGTGTCCATGCTGCTGTGAAGCCGTGTGTCCATGCTGCTGTGAAGCCGTGTGTCCATGCTGCTGTGAAGCCGTGTGTCCATGCTCGCTGGTGTGTGTTGTGTGTGTGCTGTGAAGCCGTGTGTCCATGCTCGCTGGTGTGTGTTGTGTGTGTGCTGTGAAGCTGTGTGTCCATGCTCGCTGGTGTGTGTGTGTGCTGTGAAGCCGTGTGTCCATGCTGCTGTGAAGCCGTGTGTCCATGCTGCTGTGAAGCCGTGTGTCCATGCTGCTGTGAAGCCGTGTGTCCATGCTGCTGTGAAGCCGTGTGTCCATGCTGCTGTGAAGCCGTGTGTCCATGCTCGCTGGTGTGTGTTGTGTGTGTGCTGTGAAGCCGTGTGTCCATGCTCGCTGGTGTGTGTTGTGTGTGTGCTGTGAAGCTGTGTGTCCATGCTCGCTGGTGTGTGTGTGTGCTGTGAAGCCGTGTGTCCATGCTGCTGTGAAGCCGTGTGTCCATGCTGCTGTGAAGCCGTGTGTCCATGCTCGCTGGTGTGTGTTGTGTGTGTGCTGTGAAGCCGTGTGTCCATGCTCGCTGGTGTGTGTTGTGTGTGTGCTGTGAAGCTGTGTGTCCATACTCGCTGGTGTGTGTGTGTGCTGTGAAGCTGTGTGTCCATGCTCGCCGGTGTGTGTGCTGTGGACCTCCAACCCCAGTCCCTGGCTCATCAGGAGGCAGAGCAGAATGTAGATCCGTTTGGAAGAGTTTGCCCACGCTCCTGTTGAGCGCCACAGAGCGCCAGAGTGCATACAGTAGCATGCCGCATATCCTGGCTTCATATAAGTCCTTATGCCATTAAAATGGATTAGAAAATGAGAACATCAAGACCCTACACCAAAAGGTGACTAAATAATGCATACTGTTGCTTAAAAATGGCCATAACATCTTCTTTAACTTTCGCAAAATCCTTTGCCATTCAAGTGTCATTCACCCACCACCACACTTAAGCCCTGGGGAGAGCGTGTGTTGTGTTTGTTCCACTGGGCTTTTAGAAGACCAGATTGAGTCAGGCAGCAGCCGTTTTAAGATTACCCCATGAGCGACCTTCTGCAGCTGGGACTCTCTTCGACCTTTATGGGTTTAATTAGTGTCAGTGTTTGGTACCGGCTCCTGATTGGCCTTGGGGGGGGGGGGTTAGCCCTTTTCCATGGAGATTTTCATCGGAAGTTCGCCTTAATTTATGTACCGGAAACTGTACCTGATCATACTGCATTCTTGCTGTCCCTTCATATGGTGTTTAGCTGTGCAGTTTATATGTTAAAGTATTAAAATGTACATATAATATATTTATATATAGTATTATAGTATTAGGAATTATTATTGTCTTATTTGTAAATGCAGAACAATTGTTGTCGTCATCAGAAGCAAGATACTACAACATAACCACAGAATACTGTGGCAGATGTCATGTACTGTTCAATCAAATTCTTAACATGTCATTGCAATTGGCATAGCAGTGTGCTACTTTTAATAACAAGATAACTTTCAACATTTCCTCTCAAATGACAGCTTGTTCTTATGACATGCTCACATTATGAGAGCTGTTATGACAATACCAATAATGGTGATGTGACACTACTATCTCTTTAGACTTTAGCTGTCATGATGATTTATGACAGGATATGACAGTATGCCAAGGCTTAAATAACACAGTTAACTTGGCAGTCTTGTGACGCAAGAACGAGTTATAGATGCATAAAGTAGCTGGAGACTTGTAGTAGCTCAAAGAAGCAAAGGACCTGAGCGACAAACACCAAAAGCCAGAGGCCTAACACCCAGGAGGCACAGACTTACACCATTTCCTTTATATTTGTTCATTTGTTTTTTATCCGAATCTTTTATCCAAATTTTTATTCGAGGCGACTTACAAATGAGGAACACATAGGAGACCTTAGAGTAATAATAGATGAATACTTCCACATACAATGCAAGATAACCAGAAGATGATCAGTACAGAGTTTAAGTATAGTCAAGGGATGTGATGCATGCTGGTAGCCTGTGTGCGCTGTGCTGAAAGCCACATTGGTTAGGATTGATCTGATACATGAGTAAATGTAGGTGAATTTAGGTGAAAAAAAGTAGCTCATGCAAAGTGACGAGTGTGAGACCAAGTCATGAGCAGAGGTAGAGTATTTCTGCAAGGCATGATGGGACTTATTTCTGTGGGCTGGCCAGTGCAAGTCAAGTCAACAAGGTCACATGTGTGTGGCTGTGGGGGTGCAGCCCAAAAGCTCCAGCCTCTGCAGGCTTTGCAGCCTTTCCCCAAATCAAAAGGGGGATGTGGGAGTTGCGTGGGTAGGGGGTGGGGGTGGAGATGGGGATGGGGATGGGTAGAAAGCAGAAGAGAGAGGGAGGGAGGGAGGGAGAGAGAGAGAGAGAGAGAGAAAAGCTGCACCATCCTGCTCCATCAGCGCTATTCCTTAGCGAGCCCAGTGTCTTTGTAAGGCTGCTCCGGCGCTGCCAAGTGTGCGATTGGCACGGCACCAAAAGCTAGTGACAACAGGCTGGAGAGGAGACGGATCGGTGTCGCCGTGCCAAGTCCCTTCTTCTGACGAGAGCATGCGCACCAAAAGTCGGCGATTACCCAACGACTAATGCAGCGTGCGCGTTTTGAGGAAGTCTCGCTCATACTGGAGTCTGGATCGAGACCAATTGCCATTATGTTTCCTTTTCATTTTGTGGCCGATTCGTTTTTTTTTTTCTGTCACTCACTGTTAAACTAATCAAAGAGAAGTGTTTTCACTTGACCTCAATTGTGGAGGCTGTTTGACTGGAGGGAAATGTGTTATACTTGTGTGAATGTGTGTGTGTGTGTGTGTGTGTGTGTGTGTGTGTGTGTGTACAGATCTCTCACAAAAGCACTGCTAGAGGTGAGATCTCCTGTTGGTCTCCCATGCATGATTAAGGGGTACGGTAGAGCACAGTGATGCATGCTGTATCTGCCTTGCAGCAGTCCTGTCAAATGCCAAACAGCATTCCTATGGAAGCATCGCTTCCCTGGCAGCAGAAAGGAGAAAGAGATGTTTTTTTACTGTCACAGATGGTGGGAAAACCTTTGTAATGCTAATATGATATCAAGCTGTGCAGCCAGCCAGCAACTCAGAGCACAGTGAACCGAGGGTCTTTGTCACCGAGTTATTTAACACACGTTAGAAAGAGACCGCTACAGCGAGAAAACGAGAGAGAGAGAGAGAGAGAGAGAGAGATTGAGGGAAAGAAAGCAAGGGAGGGATACAGGGAAGGAGAGAGAGAGAGAGAGAAAGACAAAGGGCAAGTGAGACTGGCCATGGAGAAGGGTGGAAAAGCAGCCTGTGGATTGACTCTTTACACAGCGTGCTGATCATCTTAGAAGGACATTGCACCATTTGATTTGTAATGCTACAATGTCTACCTCTATTTGATCTAAATCTATTTTAGCTCTGAGGGCAGATTTGCAAATGTGTTGGCCTTTCCAAATACACTATACTATGAGTCAGGGATGCCTCCTGCGGGTTGGCACTTAATAATTCTGTGCTGTTTGTTTTTCAGTGTTATAATATGTGTCTTTTTCAGCTCCCTCTGTAGTGTAATTTACAGCAAGGAGCCTTATACACACGTCCATCAATAAGTAAACATTCACGAACACGCTGCTTATTTGAGTTTTGTGTGTTATGAGTCGCCACATCACACTCCCTTGGATAAGCGGCCAGCCAGACTGAATTCGACTGGTGCGAAAGGCATCTTGTGTGTTGCCACCCACGGGCACCAGCATCTCTGTTTTTCTGTTCTTCACCTCCCTCTCTCTCACTCTCCCTCCTTCTCTCTCACCCCTCCTTTTCTGTCCCCTTCTCTCTCTCTCTCTGTCTCTCTCTCTCTCCTTCTCTCTCTCTCACCCCCCCCTTTCTGTCCCCCTCTCTCTCTCTCTCTCTCTCTCTCTATCTCTCTCTCTGTCTGCATCTCTGGAGGGAGCGACGTGGTTCTGAAAGTAATGAGGGTCGGGCGAGTGAGCACAGCGCTTAGGGAGCGGGCCAGAGGGAGACCGAGGCTTTAAGGGCCACGCCGCCGTCAGCGGGCAGGGAGCAGGTTAGCAACAGACAGACAGACAGACAGACACTCACTCCCCCTGCTCATGGGCTCCCTGCATCAAGTCAAGGTCAAGTCAAGTCAGTTTTTTTAATATAGCGCATGTAACATGCACAAAGTGCAACCCAAAGCACTCCACATACAAGACATTGACAAAAAAACAATAGACAATAAGACAAAAAATGCCAGACGGAGCGGCGTAGTCGCCAGCGTTGACACCACATGACAAAAACATTTTAAAAAATATCAAACACAAAAGATGCCAAACGGAGCGGCGTGGTCGCCAGCGTTCCCGTGACACTAAGACATACAAGACAGACAACACAACAAATTGAAAATAAATAAATAAAATAATAATAATCATGTTAAAATTAGTCCAATTTCCAACCGGCTGAAAAAGTCCAAGGGCAATGATGACCCGCGTGAAACTGCCAATGCAAGACCAACAAAGTTCTTTCACTGACCAACTCAGAGAATTTAGCACTACTGGCAGTCTGGAGAGCAGAGCATCAAATCAATTCACAATGACACCTTCTATGAATGCACACCAAAGCTAGCAGTCATTACGTCGAAAACAATGTTGCATTATTATACAGAGATATAGGGCAGGCTACTTCTATCTGCATCAAGATGCCCCCCCCCCCAACTTCCCCTGGTGTAGATGTGAATCACAAGGAAAAGCTTTCATATCCTCATCTGGGGGCCGCCCGTGCCCTGCCAGTGTAATAGTGCACGCTGGATTAAGGGGTTATTTCCCCTGAGTGCAGACGTAAGAGAGTGTGTCAGTCAGCACCTCGCCTTGCCTCGCCTCGCCTCGCACACACAATCCCACTGAGCTCCGCCACGCCGCTGCGTTGCCAGGGAACCTCCCAGCATCAACATTTAGAGAATCTGGCCTCCGCAGACTCTGCCTCACAGCCGCGAGAGAGAGAGAGAGAGAGAGAGAGAGAGAGAGAGAGAGAGTGGGGAGAGAGGGAGAGAGTGGGGAGAGAGAGAGAGAGAGAGAGAGAGAGTGAGGAGAGAGAGAGGGAGGGGGAGATAGAGTAAGGGGGGATAGAGGAGGGGGGATAGAGGAGGGGGGATAGAGGAAAAAAATGTGCCATTTGGAGAATCGTTGTTATTCCAATCACACTTCAGATGTAGTAGGGTCCAATAAATTCCTGAGTAATTGGCAGCCTGCACCAGCTATAGGCAGATGCTGCGTCTGGCCCAGGTGGACCCTCCAGCAGGATTTATTAGAACGGCCATTTCATTAATTAGCAACTCTAATGTGCGAGTGTGTGCGTGTTAATAGACTGACACAATGAAAGAACGCCCAGTCTTGACAAAAATAAGTTTTGTTTAACCTCCAACACTCTCATCCTGTTTCCTTTACTCTGTATAATCATTAACGATAACAGTGTCTCTCCTCATGCCAGCCAGACTTAGCTGGAGGAATACATATAGTCTCGGTGTCCTTATTAAAACGAACAGCGTTCTGCGTTCACCTGCAGATTGACACGACTCCGAAACGGAGCTGGATTAAAAGAAGAGACAAGTAGGCCATGCCGCTTCAAATCACAACAGAACAGAAGACCCAACCCTGGTACCTGCGTGTGTGTGAGTGTGTGTGTGTGTGCGTGTGTGTGTGTGTGTGTGTGTTGTTTGAGAGTTGTGTGCTGTTTTATCTCTCCCCCGCTCTGATATTTCTGCAGTCATCGTCACAGAGCTTGTGTTGGTGGATTAGCATTTAAGAGCAGGGGGGGGGGGTGGGGGGGGAACGCCACCACCACTGCGCTCACGCGGCTCAATAATGAGGGAGAGTTGAGTGAGCGCGGTCGGCAGGAGGTGCCCGCTGGTCACACCCCCAATCAGTGCGCGGGTCATCTCAGGTGCCAGGGTCAGAGGTCGTGGAGGCAAAGCAGTTCGTTAATGAACAGCGCTCCGCTCCCTGGGTAGAAGGAGATTGATAGGGGCCAGGGGGGCGACCATCTAAAGGGAACAGGCAGATACAAACACACACACACACACACACACACACACACACGCAGACACACACACACACATACACTGTACATACACACACACACACACACACGCAGACACACACAGATACACACAGGGACATGCAAGAATGTAGTAACACTTGGATAGACACACAGACACACAGAGCCACATGTAAGAATGTGCTCACGCTTGGATAGACACACAC
The DNA here is from genome assembly GCF_046254945.1 of Alosa pseudoharengus. Classification (NCBI taxonomy): domain Eukaryota; kingdom Metazoa; phylum Chordata; class Actinopteri; order Clupeiformes; family Clupeidae; genus Alosa; species Alosa pseudoharengus. The sequence goes on from NW_027468657.1 coordinate 11,152,920, forward strand.
ACACACACACACACACACACACACACACATACACAGACGCACACACACTTATTGACAAAAGTGCCCATCTGCCATGTGCGGAAATCAGACACAGCTCCTCAGAATAGCTTTAACCTGATCTAAAGTCGTCAGGGAGACATTTTGCCTCGGCAGACAACAGGAGGTGGAGGAACCAGAGAGAGCTGTAGACAGGCCCAGGGGACCTCCTCTCTGACTGAGGCTAGTTAAAGTCACCCAGTGCAGAATTCTCTACCTTCTCTCTCTGTCTCTCTCTTCCCCTCTCTCTCTCCCCCTCTTTTCCAGTCGTCTGTCTCACTAACTCTGCACCAGTATCTGTCTGTCTGTTCTATTCTTATTCCCCCTCTCATTTTCCCTCCCTTCCCTCCTTCCTCATTCTATCTCCCTCCTTGTTTTCTCTCTCCCTCTTCTCCTCTCTCTCCCTCACTCTCCCCATCTCTCTCTCTATCTTTCTCTTCATCTGTCTTTCTTTCTCTCTCTCCATCTCTCTCACACTCTCTATATCTCTCTCTCCATATCTCTCTCTTCATCTGTCTCTCTTTCTCTCTCCATCTTTCTCTCTTACTCTCTCTATCTCTGTCTCCACCTCTCTTCATCTTTCTCTCTCTCCATCTCTCTCCCTCTCTCTGTCGTGTCGGGCCGGTGCAGGGCTGCCCGTCATGCTGCTCAGTGTCGTCCGTGCACATGGGCCCTGCCTGTCAGCAGCCGCTGGTGAAGGGCCAGGGGGTTGATGGGTAATCAAATCAGACTTTGCACATTTAATCTGCCTCCACTTCACTTCGCTCCTTTTTCTTCTTCTACACGTTTTCTTCCTTCCTTCATTTGTTCATTGCATTTGTTCAGTGGGGTGAAAGGGTCATTTTTCCTCTGCGGACAAAATGTTTGAATTCCTTATGTCTGTTCAAACTGCTCCAACATTTTTTTATCTTATTTTTTTCTTTCTATCTTTTTTTTCTTTTTTTTTCTGACAAGGATAATGTCCCACACACTCATGCACACACATATATGCACTCACACACACACACCACACACACACACACACACACACACACACAAACACACACTCATACACACTTACCACTTTCTCTAACACCAACTCCAAGGTTTCTGCTCTCCTCTACTCACAATGAGCAAAAGCTGATGACGTCAGCGCATGAACATGTAAGGGTGTACATTCGTTTTGTGTGTGTGTGTGTGTGTGTGTGTGTGTGTGTGTGTGTGTGTGTGTGTGTGTGTGTGTGTGTGTGTGTGTGTGTGTGTGCACAAGAGGCTGAACAGAATGGCGGTAATAAAAAATATTGATCTCACCACAGCCATTATGTGCACCACCAATAAAGTGGTGGAGCCCTGTGGCATTGACTGAGCACTCCTGCTGCCTAGTGAAGGTGTAACACCTCACGCGTGCGTGCACAGTGGTCTGGTCTCTCTGGGTGTCCGATTGAGAGTCAAACCAGCACTGCGCTGTGTACAGCCTCAGCTTCTTACAGTAATAGCCAAGCCTGGAATTATGATTATAATATTTCAGAAGAGTGACCCCTCACCTCCCATGAAAAATTATTTGATGTAAATGACACAGTAACGATAGCTTGAAATGTGTGCGTACATGTAGGTGTTTCTCTGTCAATCACTTGCTGTGTGTGTGTGTGTGTGTGTATGTGTGTGTGTGTGTGTGTGTGTTTGTGCGCAGGTGTGCGTATGCCTGTATGTGTCACATCCACTTCAGTTTTCTATTGTTGTTGAGCTGCCCTCCTACCTCTTCGTTTTCTTTTCTCTGTCAATGTTTTTTTTTTTTTTTTTTTTGCAACAACAGTTCATCAATCAGCAGCAGGGCAGTGCTTTTACACTGCGTCACGCCACCAGTGAACAAGCTCCGTCGATGAGCGTGGAGTACGCGGCCCATTAGCCAAAGGATGCCCAAACGTACTCTCTCCGCCTCATTAGGCCTGTTGGGCCCCATGGCCCTCTGGGACGGCTGCTGGAGGACCTGAGCGTGGTGCGTGACCTTTCACCACCTAATCAACTTTTAACACCTCGGCCAGAGAGAGACAGAGGGAGAGAGAGAGAGAGAGAGAGAGAGAGAGAGAGAGAGAGAAAGAGCAAGAGAGAAAGAGAGAGAGAGAGGAAGAGTGGAGGGAGAGAGAGAAAGTGAGAGAAACATAGAGAGAGAGAGAAAGAAGGAGAGAGAGTGAGGTAGAGGGGAGAGAGAAAGAGCAAGAGAGAAAGAGAGAGAGAGAGAGTGAGATGTGGCGGCTTGGGAAATGGAGCTCATGGTCCAGCAGTCAGACCTCCACCACCCCCACACCCATCAATCCCACTCCCACACAGTCCCACCCTCACCCCAACCTGGCCATGTCTTTGTAGCCCTTAAAAAAGGTGAGTTGTCCTCTGACTGGCCAATTCAGTTCATGATGCAATCGGTGGAGGACTTCTTGTAAGGTCTGATTCATAGTCTACTCAAGGTTTGGTGTGTACTTGTGCAGCAAAATGTGCTGTCCAATTTGTTTGTGACGCAATGCAAGTGCGAGTGCCTTATCACGTTTTGTGATGGGAGCGCATCGATAGTCGCGTAGACTATAAGAAGGCGCTTCAAAACGTGCCTGAGACCGAGTCCACGCTGCTTACATAAACTATGAACCAGTCCTCAGACCGATCACAGAATGGGTGTAAGTTGGCTCTGAAGGAGACTGAGAAAGAGAGCGAGAGAGAGAGAGAGAGAGAGTAGAGAAGTTGGGTTAGAATGAGAGCAAAAGATGGAGTGTTAGAATGAGAGTGAAAGAGGAAGAAATAGACAGAGAGCCAGTGAGAGAAGGGTAGAAATAGAGAGAGTAGAAGACAGAGTGAGAGGAAAAGAGAGATAGAGAGAGATAATATGAGAGAGAGAGGGTACAGTGTTTTAGCATGCTGCCTGCTCTAAAATCCGCCGTGTGTTGTGTGTGTGTGTGTGTGATGAGTGTTTTAGGCGGCGGTCGACTGCTCTGTGTGCTCCACCGTCAGCTGCCGCCGCCCGTAATGGGGGTAGATTCTGGTCGCCGTGGCTACCTCTTCACCTTTTATCCCCCCCCCCCTCCCGCTGTCTGCTTTTTTTTTTCACCTGTCAAAGAAAATCATCTCAGAGAAGTAGGGGTTTGCCACAGACTCAATGGTGCCAATCAGAAGATGAGGCACTTTGTGGGAATGGTACCTTGCAGAGAGCTGCTGCAGACAGCCAAGACAGACAGGGAAAGTAGGGTTCTCACAAAACTGTGGCTCAACTCTGGCTCTTTTTTTAAGGTAATAACAGCATTTGTTTTGTCTCAAATGTCTCCTTTTCTCCTGCTTCTTTTTGTGCATTTGCTTAATTTTTCTCTGTAACAAACGCTCATTGTGGAAGGTCCGTTCAAACGCAAACATAGTCATAAACAAATGCATTCACAGACACACACACACACACACACACACACAATGAGACCCATGACCAAGTGCTTAGAACCAGCCTGCTGTGAAACGTTGTGAGACAACTGTCCTTGATGAAGGAGAGGTCATTTCTCCTGCCCTGGTTGCTTGATATGACCTTCCCCAGAACAATAGCACAATTTAGGACAGAGAAACGTTGAGTAATGAGGGAGTGGCAGAGCCAATTAAATTTTTTTCAATTTAATTTCATTTATAGAGCGCCAAAACACTACATATGTCTCATGGCGCTTTACAGAGTGTTAAAACATTCAGAGAGAGCCCATGAGTAACAGGGGCGAGGAAAAACTCCCTAGAATTGGAGATACATATAGGAAGTAACCTTGAGTAGATCCATGACTCACGGGCCAGACCCATCTGCCTAGGGTCAGTTACAGGGCAGTAAGGTCTGTATACATGATAATTAATAGGTTAGTAAGGTGTAGAGAATAGAACATTGTGTGTTAAAGCCACCTGAGGTATTACCAGTCACAGAAAGTATCAGAAAGTTCCAATAGTCCAGTGTAGGGAATGTGTTGTCCATAGGGATTAGGAATTATCATAGGGCGGTAGTGGGTCGCTAGGCTGCGCGGGCCAGGAGTCCGGGCAAGGGGACAGCAAAAGGCGATGGTATAGGACAGTCATAGGGATGGGACTTCATGTGCGATGAGGGCCAAACACAAGGATGGCTGATGACTGGTAATGGTTTTCCTCACAAGTGAGGTAAGGGGGAAGAAGGAGAGGTATAGAGTGGGTTAGTATTACTATTAGTCATGAAGGTTAGTATTAATAAGTCAATGGTACTATATAGTGTCATACTAAAGAGAGAAATTGCAAGAGATGGAGAGTTGAGAGAGGGAGAGAAGAGGGAGTTGAAAGGCAAGACAGTGAGGCAGAGGTAAGAGGGGGAGTTGAGAGAGGGAGAGAGAGAGGGAGAGAACAGGGAGTTGAAAGGCAAGACAGAGAAGAGGTAAGAGGGGGAGTTGAGAGAGAGAGGGAGAGAACGGAGTTGTACGATGTGACATGAAAAGTCCATGACAGCGCGTTGCTATAGCAGCATAACTAAGGCATGGTGAAGGGTAGTCAACACCAACACCGGTATGGTCAGTGGCCACCATGGCACGCATGAGCGACATGGGGCGCCAGTCACACAACACAGCAAAGGTGGTCCATTCCAATAAAAACCCTGAGGTGGGTGAAGTTCCACACGGCACCATACCTAACTATGGGAAGCACTAAAGAGGTGTTTTAAATCTAGACTTAAAAAAAAGGGAGGGTGTCTGCTTATCGAATTAAGGGAGTGAGTTTATTCCAGAGGAGGGGTGCGTGGTAGCAGAAAGCTCTGCCTCCTACTGTAGTTTTTGAAATTCTTGGGATTACAAGAAGTCCGGTATTTTGTGATCGTAGCCGTCTAGGTGGATTATATGGCACTAGAAGATCTTTAATATATTCATGTGCCCAGCTATTTATGGCTTTGTATGTTATATTGTAGTAATATTTTGAAGTCAATGCGACTTTTAACAGGTAGCCAGTGTAAAGATGCTAGGATGGGTGAAATGTGTTCATATCTTTTGGTCCTAGCTGCTCACTAGTAGAACAATACTACATTTCCCAGAAGCTTCATTGAAGAATGGCTGTCATTGATTGACAGTGAGAGTAGTTTTAAAAACTGATGTTTTTTGCCATAATATTGTTTTTCTGGGGGGAAATGTAGTCCTAGTATGTAACACACAAGAGTTTCTTTGGAAATTGGCTTGATTGTTTGGTAATGGCTGCTGACTGTTTTCCAACTGTGGCTGAAGAAAGTCTTAGCAACATTTCAATCTGAGGAGCACACGCATTTATCTGGTTTCAGCTGGTGTTGACGGCAAGCTCTCGTATGATCTCATAAATAGCTTGCTCTATCCATGAGTCTTTTCAAAATGTATTTCTCTGTCACCTGAAAGTGCCTAATGTCCCTATTGTCTTACATGGCAACACAATCCAATCGTAAGCTGTGGTTATTACCAAAAGATGAAAGGATTTTGAAAAGAGATTTTACTGATTAATCATATAATTCCAAGCCACAACAACAATAAAAATGGATTGTGTTATTGCAGTAGTGGCTAGTGGAAGAAGTCGTGTCATACTCCATTTGAATGCAGAGACACAGTGCCTTTGCACAGATCAGTGCATTGAATTCTGGACTAATGTTCCGCAATTAATGAACCGAGCCAGCCTGTCGGAACAGCAATTGTTCTCCGCTTAACTACCCTTTCTTTGTTTCATTCCTTCCTGCTTTTATTCCTTTCCTTTCATTTCTTCTTTCCCTTTTTCTTTTTCTTTTTTTTCTTTCTTTCTTTCTTTCAGTCATTCTTTTGTTTCTATCTTTATTTCTTTCAATCATTCTTTCTTTCTTTCTTTCTTTCTTTCTATCTTGTTTTTTTCAGTCATTCATTCTTTCTTTCTTTCTTTCTTTCTTTCTTTCTCTGCCCAGCAATTTCCCTTTCTCTGCTAAGTGTGGGTGATTTGATCTAATGCACTGTGCTGCCCGGCGTGGTCATTCAGTGCCAGTCCACTCTCTCCCCATTAAAGAGTAGCCTGCTTGCACTTGCCTGCTCTCTTCTTGACATCTACCTGTAGTGCTGCATTGACGAGATTCTTGACAGGCTTCTAATTTGCCTCAGTGTTTCCGGGGCTACTGAAGTCCACACTGAATTTACTTGTATGGGCAGATGCTCTCATAGACGTTGATGAAAAGGTGTGACCCTGTTTTAATGGAGGAGAGCACTGCACACAAGCACAAGTTGAACTTTAGTCACTTCAAGTATTTCTGGGATGAGAAGGATTGCATATCTTTGTGAGATTTCTTGGTACGTAGCCAATGGGTTGGATGTTGGATGCAGTGATGTGAATGAAAGTGTGTTGTGATAAAATTATCATCTATTGCTTCATATGGAATTTAGAATGTTCAATTTCTTCAGGGTGAGCATTAGGCTACAGACAAAATAGAATGCCGTTAAATCATGAAACTGCTACTTGTGTTGTGGGATGAGTAAATGTTGTGAGATGTGCGAAACTGAATTTTGAAGAAATATATGTCATGTATGGCTGCATGATTATCACAATCGCAATCGTAATTGCAATATGAACCAGCGCAATTACCTAATCGCAAAAGCTACAAATAATCGTGCACAGTCCTCCCTGACTATGCCACTTCTGGTTGGTGGGCGTGAGTAGTGTGTGAGGGGCACAGAAATTCTGATTGGTGAGCTTCATAGTTGGTCAGGGGTGCTGTGCTTCTTGTGCACCAGGCGTGCTCACCAATCAGGGATGGCACAAATTAAAGAGACATTTGAAATATTTAACTGAATCAATTCATTGACATTCAAAAATCATATCGCTAATCGCAATATCTGTCAGAAAAATCGCAATTAGATATTTTCCCCAAATCGTGCAGCCCTAATGTCATGTCAGAATATGTCATAATTGTAAACAGTATTATCAGGGAAATACCATGTGTCTTAGTCTAACTATTCCATTGAGTTGAGTGAATATTTCTGATCTGACTTTTACACTCTGTGAAGGCGGTAGACACTTAGATACACCAACACAAAGACTTCAGCAAAGTTAAAACACTGACCGTGTTAAATGTTGTATGAAAGAGCACAGCCTGTTCTATGTGTAACAAAAGCGCTGGAAGTGGCATACAGAACGTTTGGTGTGGGGTCTGTGCGAGATGGCTCAGTCAAATCGATTATGCAACAACAGCACACACAGGTATGCGGGCGCCTTGGCCTCCGCCACCGTCTCGGAGGAGAGACGTGACGGTGATAGAGGACAGCATGCTGGCCGGGTAAAAGCGTTGTTCTCGCCACGCTCCTCTGCGTTACGCACAGAGTGGACGGTAATTGCAGCCCCTGATGTGCGAGGCTGAGTGAGATGGATGCGTGCGCGCGTGTGTGTGTTTTTGTTTTAAACGGCTGGTGGCTCCAGCATCCACTAATAATAAGGAACTCTCCTCCCTCCGATGATTCATCCCTCTCTCTCTCTCTCTTTGTGTGTGTGTGCGTGTGTGTTTGTGTATGTGAACAGGCAACACTCAGATCTGCCCTTTCAAGCATTGTAGTGTAGCCTGTGTGCATATGAAAATGTGTTTGTGTGTGTGTGTGTGCACGTGTGTGTGTGTGTGTGTGTTTGTGTGTGTGTGTGTGTGTGTGTGTGTGTGTGTGTGTGTGTGTGTGCAGCATTCACAGCTGCCCTTTCAAGCACATTGTAGTGTAGCCTGTGTCCTTAAAAAAATGACTGTTTTTTTCTTCTTTCATTCACTGTTTCCTTCCCTCCACACTGCTTGTCCATCTGCTAACATTCCCTCTCCCTCTCGACTGATTCCCATCATGGCTCTTGCTCTTACAATAACCCGATAAGAACAAAAATGCGCCTCCCTGGCAGCCAAATTACTCCCAGCATTCAATTCCGTCCTCAGCCAAGCACTCTGTGACCCTCAGTCGCAAAAAAGCCCTACCGAGACTTCGGGAAAGTTAGCCACCGAGTTGCCACGGCGATGCACCTCAGGCCCCTCGATTTTGCTGTGGCGATGCCAGGTTGGTGTCCTTCGCTGACCTATGAGCCGGACATTGTTGCGATAAGGGCCTTATTATTTTCTGCTGCGGGCAGTGGAGTGGCAGTGCCCGCAGACTCTGGAGGGCCGTGTCTGTGTGCTGCCTGTTTACTCCCATAAGGGTGAAACGGCCCACTCTGCACTGCAGTGGACTATATATGAGACATGCACACACACTTGAAAAATCAATTTGTGTATAAGTCAAGAGACAATGCGGCAGCGAAACATTCTTGGCTGCTATCTTTTTTTTTTCAACAAGCAAAAGAAAGTAAAAAGTCAGGATTGAGGTGGAGAAAAAACATTGCTGTGGTTACTCTGTACTCTAATACAGGCTTGGACATCACCGTGGTTAATCTGTACTCTAATACAGGCTTGGACATCACCGTGGTTAATCTGTACTCTAATACATGCTTGGACATCACCGTGGTTACACTGTACTCTAATATTCTAATACATGCTTGGACATCACCGTGGTTACACTGTACTCTAATACAGGCTTGGACATCACCGTGGTTACTCTGTACTCTAATACATGCTTGGACATCACCGTGGTTACACTGTACTCTAATATTCTAATACAGGCTTGGACATCACTGTGGTTACACTGTACTCTAATACAGGCTTGGACATCACCGTGGTTACACTGTACTCTAATACAGGCTTGGACATCACCGTGGTTACTCACCTCTCTCTCTGAATGAGCTGGTGGGATGGGCGGCCACGGCTCGGAAGCCACCCTGTCCACCTGAGAGGGCATCAGCTTGGCATGCCTTGGGGGTAATTACTCGTCAAGCACTGGAGTTCTTGGCGTTCTTGTGTCCAGCCTTCCTGGCCCTTCCTCCACGTCGAAAACGTGCCATTCCCGATACCTCCCTTGCGAGAGGTTTAAGTTGGGAACGTGGCATGCAGTGATAATGCACACCAATACGCCATGCTGGAGGGTTCCTTTTGTCGTTGGAGAGAACCCTCTTGGTAGTCCCCACCTTATTCCAATTTATTTGGTGAACAAGCAACTCTGTTACCAATATTTGCCTTGCCATCCCTAGAATTACCCAAGAATAATAAACCTCTACTGATGAATGTCAGCTCTAATATACATATAGATTCATCTTTTTATGCTTTTTATTTATTTTTTTGAGAGGTTTGGAAGTGGTCATAAATGTGTAATGAAATGTGGATGTGTTTCATGGATGCCACATGGAATCTCGTGTCATAGGCTGCCGCTATAGCCAGATGCTGTAAACCATCACTTGTGGCCGTACCAATGCTGAGTGGCCCTATACCACTGACAGATACCGGTACATATTATATTGTCATTCATATGAAACCAAATCCATCTGATCCATCGGTCTTTCTGCCAGTGAGATGATAAGAACGGAGATGTCATCGCCTTGAGTGTGTGTTTGTGTCTCTCTGCGTATGTGTGTGTGTGTGCCTGAGTGCATCTGATGTGTGATGAGGATGGAGATGTGTGTGTGTGTGTGTGTGTCTGTGTGTGTGTGTGTGTGTGTGTGTGTGTCTCTGTGTATGTGTGTGTGTGTGTGTGTGTAGAGCATGTGTGGTTTTATTTCTCTGCCGTGGTCCTGAGTCTGCTGGCCGGAGGGAGGCTGTTGTGTGCTATCAACATCCTTCAACTGGCATTTAATCCCATGTGTGGCTGACTTTCCCCCGCTCTGATGCCCAGCGGCTGCCAACAGGCCGTGTGTGTGTGAGTGTGTGAGTGTGCATGTGTGTGTGTACGTGTGTATGTATATGCGTTACGAAGGTGGTAGTTGATAACTGATCCTGAAGGCTCTGCGCTTTGATTTCTTTGAGTGCATAAAAGCCATTCTTTAATAGAGTCTAAAGTCTATGTCAAAACCAGTGGAGGGGTTGTGGGGTTGGATCGTTTATTACATGGATATTCCTAAGGGATTATGCATCCTTCAGTGATGTTACTGTTTGCCAGTACTTTTTGCAGAGATTAGTTAGTATAATTAGCAATTTGGCCTATTAACATTTGAAGAGTTTGGTTTCAAAACGCTATATCTCCGTTACATTAAAAAGTCATGCTATTTAATTGTGTATATATGCTATTAAAATGTAAAAAAAAAAATATTGTAAAAAAAAATGTTAAATAAAATGTAAAAAAATAGGTTACACTTTACTTGACAGTATCGACGTAAGAGTGACATGACACTGTCATGAATATGTCATAAACACGCTTCTGTTATTAAGTGACATTCGGTTTTTGTCATAACAAATTAGGGTTAGGATTAGGATTAGAGTTAGAGGTTAAGATTAGGGTTAGGGCTAGGGTTCATGTGTCATGACAGTGACATATGTTCATGACAGTGTCATGTCACTCTTATGTCGATGCTGTCAAGTAAAGTGTTAAAAAATATTCATGAAAATTCATTAAAATGGTGTAAAAAGCATTTTGGAACCAAACTCTTCATTTTTAGTAGAATGTAAAAAATATACGTCACGTTTCTATAGAACAGTCTTTGTACAGACATGTAGGCCATGCACTCTGTCAGTGTGTTGCTGTATTGATAATGATGCCTCGTGTTCTGCTTAGCTGTAGCACCAGCTATATTGTGTTAAGAAAGTGACCAGATAGCAGATACTGGGCCCCATATATCTAAATGACAGGAAAAGGGCAACGTCTGGCAAAAGAACAAGAGCATGACCTGAAGGATGTGGCATATAGGAGCATCAAGCTGACCAATCAATTTATACATTTTGGATCTTGGTCATGGTATTAAGTTAGCAAATATATTTGGCCGATACACAAATATATTTGATTGGACAACTCTGCACTCTGGCTGTCATTTAATCAGGACCCTTTGTGTTCAGACTTCACCACATTGATTCAAAACCAAGTAATTTATACACAAAGCCAAAATACATACATGTAGTGCACTGAATGTAGCTTACAAGCCGTGGCTGTTCAAGGAGTGGCTGATTACATATTCTTTTGCATGTAAAACAGCAGGGGAAAGTGCATGACTGTTTTGCAGTGAACATTTTCAACCATTTAAAAGCATGTAGGCTAATGCACAGTGTGTGTGAGGGTGGTGAAATGGATTCATTACATGGTCTTTCGCAAGTTTAGTACATTGAACATAAAGAGCACAGCATGGACTTTTTATAGACTGGCCAAGTCGCTATTTATGCTGCGCTTTCTAACGTACACACACATGTATCTGCACCAGAGAATACAAAAGGAGTTTTTATGAGCCAGGCTAATAAGAATAATAGCATTGAAATCAAGACATGTGCTTGTGATGCTTCCAAGGGTTAATGACAATAATGCAGAATTTAAGTGGAGCTGAAAATAGGAGATTGTTTCATCCCGTTGCCATGACAATGGTGGCTGATTCCTTATATGCACTTACAGCCAGCTACTTCTGAAGTTTATCACAGACTGGCACACACAAACACCCTGTGTCTCTTTCCCACGTGCGCACACACACACACACACACACAGTGCCACACACACAGAGGGGTCTTTTTTTTGATGACGTTGTCATGTGCTCAGCTGCTCACTGCACTGAAATGTGACTGTGACAGATAGTAATAGACTGAGTGAATCCTGGCTGCCTGTGAAGTTACAAACACGGGCGTGTGTGTCGTTCCCAGATGGCGTCAGGTTAACGCTGCTGCTGCAGTCACTACAGCCACACAGCCAATCCTGTGTGGGAGCTGACGCTGGGGTCCAGAGTGAGTGATCCCTCCCCTCATCTGCTTCTCTTTTTTCCCTCTCAGGTGAAAGAGAAAGACAAGAGAATGAGAGAGAGAGAAAGAGGGAGAAAGAGAAAGGGAGAGAGAGAGGGATGGAGGGATATAAAGAGAGAGAGAGTAAGAGCTAGAGAGAGTGAGATGAGAGAATGGAACCAGAAACATACAAGAGGCCGCTCTTGTGACAATTCCTTTTCCAGAAACAGATAAGTCTGGTGGAGTCGCCTCCTTGCTGCCCAGCTCAGCAACTGCAGGTCCGGTCCGGTCCGGTCTGATTCATGCGTTCCTCAGCACTCGCCGCCCGAGAAGCCCTCAGCGGCCACAGCCACAGCAGTGAGGTCATCGCTTCACAGCGGCAAAGGCGTTTATCTCGGCTTCAGCAGGGGTCAGCCCATTTGAAGTGCCTCCGAATGGGACGTGGCCGGGAGGGCTGAAATAACGGCGGTGCAGGGCTGAGAGGATTTAGCTCCCCTCCATTACGCTGCTCTGTGCAGGGCTGGGCTGGGGTGGGCAGTGGAGGGCGGGGGAAGGGAGACGCTCACCCGAAATGTCCGCTTGCGTTTGACAAGCACATAATATGCTGGTTAGGTTGTGACAGGGGGCAGCAGGAGGTCCTCTCTCCCACAATAAGCTGCTCGTGCCTGAGGGGGTTCATTTCAGCTGGGCAGGAGCACACACCTGACTCACATCAGCCTCACACTGTCTGCTCGCTTTTGTCCTCCCCCTCTCTCTCTCTCTTTCTCTCTCTCTACCCCCTCTCTCTCTGACACACAGACAAGCGATTGATTAGTTGTGTCAGGTATATGTGGTCTCTCTGGTGGAATGAACAGCAGAAGCAATAGCAGCTATATAGCTGGCGGTGTGGGGCATAAAGAAAGAGGGATGAACACGTACCGTTGCTCCTCTCCTCTGCTCCCACAGATGCAGGCAACACAGGGAAAATATCAAACGCACCTGGCTTACTTCTGTCGGAGGTGTGACAAATTTGCGTGTCTCTGCCTAACACACACACACATTTATGGGAGAATCAGACAATAAAAGGAGTCTTGAGCAGAGACCAGGTAAGAATTGTAAAATTGGGCCCCATTATACATTTACTTGTTCTGCTCGGTCTATTAAAGGTAGACTTGTTCTGCCAATGGTTTGGCAATTTGCAGGGGGAATTTTGTGAAGAAATTTTTGCACCTTTGCTAAGAACATTAACTGTAGCCTTGTAAAAGCAGACACGGGCAACGTAATGCATTTAGTGAGTTGTTTTCCTGAAAAATGGCAGTCCTTATAGTCCAACAATTACCTTAATACATGACTATATCTAGTACTACTGATAATTATGATCACAATAACAATCTAACTATTTTATAAAATTGCATCAACTTATTAAATTCTGGCTGTTGGTAGCCGTGTTAGTCAGAAGCATTTGCTTGCTACAGTATTTAGCCTTTTTATTGACTGTTGCTCTGAGAAGAACTTGCCCTGGAAGGAGGGCTATTGCCTCCTGCTTGTTGAGATGGCCTGTTTTAGTCAAAGTTGCTTTCATGCATATTTATGCACCTCCATTTATATGTGTTTATTTATATTTTTCATTTATCTGTTTTCATTTATGGATAAAAAAATAAATAGATATTTTTGTTATAATACAGCCCTTCTTAAGTATTTGCGTGTGACAATTTTATTTCATGATAAATGTTCTGTTTTCATTCTCTGAGGTTGTCTGCAGATCTATGTTTTTGAATTCCATTCAAGCAATTCCATTCAGCCATTTAATTGAGCTTTTCCACTGCAAAACAATAATAATATTTGGTCCACCAGTAGATTGAAGGTTAGTACAGTACTAAGTGCCACCTTATGTTGTTGCCTCATGAAGTTCCAATTTGCACTGCACCTGTCCATATTACATACATTTAGCACATAAGCCCATTTCACCACCACGATTTATGCTATAAATTATTACTCTTATCTGTAGTTGCCTGAATTCCTGCTCTTATAAATGCATGGAGGAGGCAAATCAGGATATTTGTTGAGCTAAGAGAGCGAGATCATGGATGAGATCAGCACAGACAGACACTACTACATGGCTGGGTGAAAACCAAGCCTTTTAGAACATGTAGTGTCAGTGTTCTGTGGAGAGATCTTCAGAGCGCTGTCTTACTCTTCCTGTTTTGGCCACGATGGCCTCCCCTTACCCCAGAACTGCTCTCCTTGGTAACCATCTCTGCATAGTGTCAGAAGTATGAAACAGCTTGTGCACTATAGCCAATGGATAAACTGTCTCATCATCAAAAAAGGGAAGGAACACACAGCCCTGCAGTCCCCCACACACACACCTTCCATCACCCCCTCCCCCCCCCTCCTGATATGAATCATCCTCCAGTATGCTGGATTCTCAGCGACGAGCATCGGGCACAGATAAATTGATATTTCTCCACCATTCACAAATGCCACAGGCCATTAAGGAGCGGGCTATTGCTGATGCCTTTGGCTGACGCCTGGGGTTACTGAATGTTCTTCCTGAGAAAGAACTGGCCTCCACGCCCACCACTACAATGGGAGAGACAGAACGAGGGAGAAGAGAGAGAGAGATGGAAAGAGAGAGAGAGAGAGAGAGATGGAGAGAGTACAAAAGGCAAAGTGGGAGCGATACAGAAGGAGTGAGAGCAAGTGACAGGGAGAGAGAGAGAGAGAGGGGAGGAGAGAGCAAGAGTGAGAAAAAGGAGAGAGCGAGAGAGAGAGGAAGGCCATTTAAAAATGTCACGGGGAATATATAACTGTAGTCAGCTGGGCGACTCCTATAATATTGTGCTGTGATTTCTCTTTGTCTGGAGCTCGGCTCAGCTTTTGGGCTCAGGCCAGCTCCCTGGGAACCATGTCATGCAGTCAGATCCACTTCAGACTCACTCGTCTCTCCCTCTCTCTCCTGCGAGGGGAAGCAAGGTGGCTATTCTCCTGCTGCCTGCTGCTTCACATTGGGCTTATTCACTCCCCGTTTCCCCCCTTCGTCAACCATTCCAAGCGGAGAAGAGGGACAAAGGAGATTGTGGAGGTCAGCGACGGAGTGAGGGGCTGTTTTGGACTGGAGGGAAGGCAGCGGTGACAACTGGGCCGTCCTTCATACAGCCCGAGGGCCGAGGCAATCCGAATCCGGAAGCCTTTAGCTCGAGCGCCGCTAATTGAGGGGGAATTTGTTTTCTCGTTTGAAAAGACAGGGGCAAGCCAAGGCCTCGACTCGACGCTGTGCACACGCAAATGAGGTGAGGGAGCTATTTGGTCGGTGGCACACAGCAGGCGCCTGCCTGGCAATAGGAGAAGGCTGTAGAGAGAAGGCTGTAGAGGAGAAGGCTGTAGAGAGAAGGCTGTAGAGGAGAAGGCTGTAGGGAAAAGGCTGTAGAGGAGAAGGCTGTAGAGAGAAGGCTGTAGAGAAACACCAGCTTGGGTCAGTGGGGAGGGGAGGGGGACGTAAGGGACCCTCAGTTATGTGTAATGCTGATATTTGGGGTTTCAGTGTGTGTGTGTGTGTGTTTGAGAGAGAGACAGCACTAAAATTGGTATATTTACAGATTTTAGTTGTTATATTTTAGTACGGACATGATCTATAACAGACAAGCTATGCTTTCTGAAAGTGTTGAAAATATGAAGAATTTTAGTATCCAAAAGGCTTGACTCAGTATTGAGTTAATCGTCTTCCTCTCCCCTTGGCACAGCATCAGAGAGAGGTTCCTGCTCTCACCAGCCTGTTTGCTGTAGTCTGTCTAGCCTGGGAAGGATTGGCACGGCGTGTGCCATCCAGGGACCAGCTCCACCTGCCAGGAGTCACGATAACCCCATATGCCCGTGTGTGTGTGTTTGCCCGCTGCCAGTCTGCCTGTTCCAACAGGCCTCCACCTCACGCTCGCCCGATCACAAAGCCCCCTCTCCTTCCCTGGGTTTGCAGGGGCCCTCAGACCCCCACGTACACACACGTGCTGGTGTGTGGTCTTGAGGGGTGGGGGCCGGGCTGGGCCGGGCTGGGCTGGGTGGTGGGGCCATTAGGGTGAGTTTGGGGGTAAGAGGTGCTCAGTAGCAGCAGAGGGGCAGTGCAGGGCTGTGTCTCACTCTCGCCCTTCTCTGTCAGAACCAATTAGTCAGCTTCTGTCAGCTCCCTGTGATTCCCGCTCCTCTCCTCGCCCTCCCATCTCTCTCTCTCTCTCTCTCTCTCCCTCTCTCTCTCTCTCTCTCTTTCAGTCACTCTCCCTCTCTCTCTCTCTTTCAGTCACTCTCTCTCTCTCTCTCTCTCTCTTTCAGTCACTCTCTCTCTCTCTCTCTCTCTCTTTCAGTCACTCTCTCTTCCACTCTGCTCTTTCCTCTCCTCCCTCCTCACTTTCTCACATACATTCTCTCTCTCTCTCTCCCTCTCTCTCTGTCTCTCCTCTCTCTCTCTCTCTTTCAGTTACTCTCTCCCTCTCTCTCTCTCTCTCTCTCTCTCTCTTTCAGTCACTCTCTCTCTCCCTCTCTCTCTCTCTCTCTCTCTCTTTCAGTCACTCTCTCTTCCACTCTGCTCTTTCCTCTCCTCCCTCCTCACTCTCTCACATACATTCTCTCTCTATCTCTCTCTCTCTTCCCTCTTTCCTCCATCCTCACTCAATGTCTGTGTCTGTTTCCCTCTTCCTCTTTTGAGTGCTTGTTTTCCCTCTCTCTCTCTTTCCCCTCTCTCTCTCTCTCTCTCTCTCCTCTCTCTCACTCTCTCTCCTCCACTCCATCAGGAGGGCTGGCAGTCTGACCGAGAGACAGAAAGCACCAATCGCCTGTTGGAGCAGCTCACGGTTTTGGGCGAGCTGCCCATTTGTAGAGAAGTGTGTGTGTGTGTGTTTCGGTGCATATTTGTGTGTGTGTGTGTGTGTGTGTGTGTGTGTGTGTGTGTGTGCGCGCACACATGTGTTTTGTGTGTATTTTACAGTGTGTTTCACACTGTCTGTGCCAAAAAAAGTGCCAAAAGTGTGGCAAAAACCCACCTGAAAAACACAGAAGCAAACACGCCCAATTAACTATAGATTTAGCAGAGATTGGGGTTTGGAATGATTTGAATGACTTTCTTAATGCATGAGCCTCATCTTTATTTGTGTCCTCATGCATGTGATTCGCTTAATAAGCTCTGCTGAGAGCCTGACTGAGTGAGTGGACTCTATCTCTTTAGGTGTGCAGGAAATATGCCACCCTACAGCGCATGCTATTATTATTATTATTATACAGCCATCTTATAATATCCAAATACCTGTGAAACCATGTGAAGTTGGGTGTACTTTGTGCACACGTGTAACAATTGTGTGTGTGTGTGTGTGTGTGTGTGTGTGTGTGTGTGTGTGACCAGAAAGAGATTTTATATATAGTGTTATAAGATATTGTTGTGCTTCCCCCGAGGAAGGGAAGTGTGGTGAAATGATGAAGGTGATATGTGTAAGACAGTGGGACAGAAGGGAAGTGTGTGTGTGTGTGTGTGTGTGTGTGTGTGTGTATTTTCATGCATGTTAAGGGAAGCTTAAAGGTTTGTGATGGCGTCAGGAGGCCATCTGTCTCCAGCTGGACCATTTGCTCCTCAGCTGTAAAAACTAGTGCAGCTTATACCCATCAGGCAGGTACAAATACACACAGGTACGCATGCGTACGGCCACACACACACACACACACACACACACACAGACTACAGTGTTTCCCATACATTGACTAATCTGTGGCGGGGCGCCACAAAATCAAAATCGGCCGCCACAGATGAATATTCTATGTTTAATTTAATTTAATTTAATTTAAATATAAGATCAAATCCTTGCATTGCCATTAAGCTGCCCTTTTTACGCACGTAGCCTTTCCTTACCCCGCCCCGCTCTCTGCTCCTCCTCTGCATGTGCATTTAACAAAATATTCACGATTGTTGAAGGATTGTTGTTGCCATATAGAAGCATTGCATAGAAGACGTCTGGCTAAATTGCTATTAAATCCGCTTAGCATCGTGACCATGCTGCGCAAATTTGTTCAAAACTGCTGCATTGAAGTTAACTCTGCTAAGGTCTTATCACAACATAGTAGGCTACATTGAAGAGACTAAACTTAAAGTTAAGTTATGCAAACAAGCAGTAGGCCTATCTCAAAGCTAACGTTAGAATACTGTTTGGATGTAGAATTTAGCATGCTTAGCCTAGGCCTACTTACAGCTGCTTGTCAATTTCGTTGAAGGGCTCATTTTATTGACTCTGACACTGAATGTTTGCAAAATCCCGATGTAAATGGAAAAGTGTTTTCCAAAATTCAAAAGTGCTTGTCCCAAGGAGAAGTAGGAACCTTTATTTCAACTTTGTGGAAAACGTTATGAATTGCATCCACACATCAGCAGCCTTTTAACGTTAAAGGAACACGCCACCCAAAATCAGTAGTAGTATATGTTCTTACCTTAACTTTCACGAGTTGAGTCATACCTCTCCCGCGCCGGTAGGTGCACTCAAACGCTCTGTCGCGCGGCGCGAATGTGTTAGCATGTTGCTATGCTAGCGGGCTCTGCCGTGGCCGTAGAGAGAGGAACATAGCAGTAATCAAACACCTCCATTTTTTCCCTACTTAAATACAGTTGCACGAGTAGTTGATAAAAATGTGTACGTCACACAACATGAAACGTGGCGATTTTCCAAGCGAATAAACAGGAGAACTACAATGTGTGGCGCAATAGCACTTGGGAGTACTTCGACCTAGCGTGGTAATATTATTAACACATAATTGTAGATCCTATCCACCACAGAGTTTAGAATCCATGCTGGATCGACCCTCAGCCTCTCCCTCCCCTCTGAGCGAGAGAGAGGCACACACACTAGAGATGCGCTGATGGGCTATTATTTCAACCATAACTGCATAGCAAAACTTATCATCCATCAGCCATCCATCAGCACCAAAGTTTGCACCCACCCACCATCCGTTGGTTGTTTTAATGTAGGCTATATGGGTGATGCAGCGCTGCTGACGTGAGACTAGAAAGCCCTTGCCTGTTCTAGAAAGACTGATCTAATGCAGCAAATATATTAAAAGGCTGAAGTCGTACATTGGCTAGGCCTATCCCCAGAATATCAGCAGCAAACTCAGTCTCTGTCGCGCAAAACAGTCTCCAAATAAAACGCACATCGGCCTGTTGCCTATTCTGCCATGCAGCTTGTGACAATATATCATCCAAAATGCTTGATTGCATTGCATTCTCCACATTTTTAGCTAAATTTTCATGTACCACATCAGCAATTTTGTTCAGTGAATCTTTTGAAAATTGCTTTACAATTACCGTCGGGCCTATAGGCCTATTGCCTGGCTTGCCTCAGCTTCGGTCACGTCCTTTTACAATTTTATCATTGTAATAAAAAACGCAATTTGCCACATAATTTCAGCATGCTCCTGGCCTACTAATTAATGTCTATTGTACTTTATTTTTTGCAAAAAGAAAGAAATCCTTGATAAAATAACCAGTCATTCACATTATAGGCTACTTTACACATATGTCAGGTTGACTGACAAGCCTGTTCTGAAGACTCCCATTCATTTTGACTGCACGAGCGCGTCTTTTTCAGACAGACATCGCAATTCATTTTATAGCAGGCCATCGGACAAATATGACGCCTCGATATTAAAGAAACTCCGACTCCATTCATTCTGAAAGTCCACCGCACAACAGTGCAACGTGCATGTTCAAATTTTTAGTAACAACCGCCAAAGTTGCTTGCTTGCCTTACACATCTAAGTTTTCCGACTATTTTTCTTGCTTTCTTTTTCCGCTGTGGATGTTATGGAGTTTGTAGAAGTTTTAGCTCTTACGTTCTGAACATCTCGCACTGCCATCGCCCGATGTCATTTCTGAGTCATATCACTCTCTGTCTCTCTTTTAAATGCCTATTTCCTGAATGGTAGGCTACAATTATGTGTTTTATATATAGGCTAATATCTAAACAAAATAACCCAGGCAGTCTCATCTAGGATATAACACAGGTTGAAGTCAACGTCAAGTTGGTTCTATTTAGGGAGGTGAATGTGTGTAAACATCTGTAGATGACTCAGAAATGACATCGGAAGACAAGGAGTGAATAGTGGCAAGAGGCAAGCCGAAGTCTGCTGACAAGGGCCCGACGGTAATTGTAAAGTAATTTACAAAAGATTCACTGAACAAAAATGCTGATGTGGTACATGAAAATTTAGCTAAAAATGTGGAGAATGCAATGCAATCAAGCATTTTGGACGATATATTGTCACAAGCTGGCAGAATAGGCAACAGGCCGATGTGCATTTTATTTGGAGACTGTTTTGCGCGACAGTTTGCTTCTGATATTCTGGGGATAGGCCTAGCCAATGTACGACTTCAGCCTTTTAATATATTTGCTGCATTAGATCAGTCTTTCTAGAACAGGCAAGGGCTTTCTAGCCTCACGTCAACAGCGCTGCATCACCCATATAGCCTACATTAAAACAACCAACGGATGGTGGGCGGGTGCAGACAGTTTTGAAAATTGGTCAACAAACTTTGGTGCTGATGGATGGCTGATGGATGATAAGTTTTGCTATGCAGTTATGGTTGAAATAATAGCCCATCAGCGCATCTCTAGTGTGTGTGCCTCTCTCTCGCTCAGAGGGGAGGGAGAGGCTGAGGGTCGATCCAGCATGGATTCTAAACTCTGTGGTGGATAGGATCTACAATTAGGTGTTAATAATATTACCACGCTAGGTCGAAGTACTCCCAAGTGCTAATGCGCCACACATTGCTCCCACACATGCTAACATATTCGCGCTGCGCAACAGAGCGTTTGAGTGCACCTACCGGCGCGGGAGAGGTATGACTCAACTCGTGAAAGTTAAGGTAAGAACATATATTACTACTGATTTTGGGTGGCGTGTTCCTTTAACTGTGTTAATCACGAACATCTTAAAGTGACAGGCACTCAATTAGACCTAAGTTTATACACTACCAAGACGATCTTAATACCCCCCCCCCTTTATCCAAGTCAGCTACCGGCACAAATTGAATCCAATTCTGTGGGAAACACTGGACTACTTTATTGTTCTGCTCGGTATAAAATAGTAATTAAATTCAGTGTCCTTACTAGACCAAAATCAACAAGGTTTCTTTAAAGTGAGGATGTGTTTGAGATTTGATCTTTACATATGCATTTACATATATATTAGATTAATCTTCATATATACCTTCGAAACATTCGTAAGATATAGCCAGTCATGTTTGTGTTTGCGTGTCACTCATTTTTATTATGGTACCTATAATTAATTAATAATTGCTTGATGAAGCCCACTAATTTCAAACTAGATTTTTGACCAGAAAACCAGAAAGCAGCCTTTTGAATCAATGTGTCAATTGAAACAAATTTATCATTTCACCTCTACATACGCACACTCTCTCACACTCACACACACACACACACACTTTGTCCAGGTTCACAATTAATTTCAGGCAAGCCATTTCAAGCACACTGTTGACACTGCTGTCAACAGAAATCTTAACATTATTGATGGTACGTATTAAAAAAGAATCATTGGGAATTATCAATACAATTTTCTGTGGCTTACATAGTTATTAGCAGTTACACCCTGTGTGATATAGGAAAATAGAACATTTTAATAGACTAAAACTATTGATTTGTATATATTGATTTATCCAATTCATTTGAGAATTGCAGCCCATAACTGGACTTAAAATCTGCACATTCATTCTAGACTAAAGGGGTTGTTTTAATTCTCCCCTATTTTCAGATGCAAAGGCTATTTGTTCAGCTTTTTTTGCCAAAGCCAAGCCCAGCATACAATGCTATCGCAGCTCTGCATTTTTATTTAAGCGAGCGAGGAAGCTCCATATTTCCCCGGGGACTGAATTCATTAAGTGCGCTGGTATGCAGGGGGAAGCGGGTGGGCGGTCACCAGTCCCGGGCCCCGGAGCCGTCGCGGGAAGAGGCAGCTGTCTGCCACGGACCCCGAGGGTCAACCCCGACTCCCCCTCACAAACATTATTATCTCAATCGCTCTCAAAACTCACTGTGTGTGTGTGCGTGTGCGTGCGTGCCTGTGTCCCCTCTGGTTACACCGAACACAAAGGTGTTGCTGTTGACTGTTAATGCGCAGTGCAGGTTTTACTACAATGGGAAGTGATGCTGTTATAAAGTGATTTCAGTTGCAAACGGGCATTCCCTACGTAAGTAAGATCAGACTACTGCTCGGGCCCTTACCTGCCTGTTTGCTTGCAGCATCTCATCCGTGCTGTTTCCCTCGTGAGAGAGAGAGACGCTGCCTAATGTGACAGCTTGATGCGGCTAAAGCAGGCAGCTGTGGCTGTTATTGGTTATACTGTTGCGAGCATATGGGCCTGTCTTTTCCCGTGCGGATGCGCAGTACCTGCCTCAGTCGCAGCAGGGTAATTATGCAAAGCAAACACCGGCGTTGCCTTCCGTAACCCGGCTTCCATCTTTTTAATTTTCCCCCTTCTCATTATACCACCCCCCCTGCTCCCCATCCCTCTCAGTCTCTGTCTCCCCTCCCTTTCCTCCCCCTCCTGCACCCACAGCTGACAACATTAAATAATTAGTCAATATTAGCCAGGAAGAGAAAGGAAATCCAAAGGGAAGAGCCATTATTTGCACAGTTGTAGGTTGTATAGATAATTTATAAGAAGGGTGTGTGTGGGGGGGGGGGGGGCGTAATGCTGCGTTGAAATGACTTTCAATAATCGTTAAAATGGGGGGGATGGTTGGTTTATTGGTTGGTTGGTTTTTGTTGGTGGGGGTTGTGAAGGGGCGGGTTGGTTGGTGTGCTGGTGCATCTGTACCTCTCTGATGTGTGTGTTTGTTTGTGCTCTGTGCAGGATCTGGTGAACAGGACAGCAGTGCGAAGCCTCGGGGAGCTGAAGTTATCGTCTGTGACGCCAACGCCGCTGCTGCTGCAGATGCCGCTCTCTTCTCCCCCCCCTCGGCTGCCCGTCTGAGCATCGCCCACCGCGGACGGACTGACTGGACCCGGACGGACGCAGAACACCCCTGACAGCTGCTAAACATCATAGCACAGGACAGCAGAGCACAGCACCGGCAGCCCACCCCACCAGCGAGCCCGGCCGATGCGTCCCCTGCCCACGCCCTCTCGTCCGCCACCACCAGCCTTTGGGTCTCCGAGGCTGTGGTGATCCCCAGGTGCCATCCAAAGGACAGCTGCCAAGACCCTTCTTCCCCCTATCATCCAGCCCCCCCCCCCCTCCACTCCACCACCACCACCGTCCACCCCTGGAGCCATGGAGCCCACAGCGGCCATCTCAGTCCTGGGGGAGGACTGCCTCCTTCCCCAGAGCCGCTCCTGTCTTGGCTGCTTTATCGAGACGAAGGACGGCACCATCCCCTCCGACTCCGAGCCCGGGGTCAGCCTCAAGATGGCCGACGCCTGCCGGGGCGAGTACGACGCCTGCCCCATCGCGGACATCGGCATGCAGTGCATGAGCAGCGGTGAAGTGGCCGGCTACGGGGACCAGCTGATCTCCGACCAGCTGCTGAGCTTCCCGCTGCCCAAGCCCATGCCCGTAGACAAAAAGGCAGACGACAGAACGACGGACAGCGACACGGATGACCCAGCAACCAAAAACCTGTACGATGGTCTGCTCCTCGACAAGTGCAACGGGGAGGAGGTGCTTCTGGCCAACACGACCCAGGACTGGGGCTACATCGAGTCCTTCATCAGCGAGAGCAAGATCGAGCTGCTGGACCTATGCTCCAAGAACGATCTGTCCGTCAACCTCTTCTCCGAGGAGGACGTCGACAACTACATGTTCGACGATGACGACGACGACTCCACGCTGAGCAGCGACGTGTGCTCCCTGAAGATCCGCTACGAGTCCTTCCAGGACAACATGCGCGAGAAGACCAACGTGCTCCAGGAGGAGACCCAGTTCAACTTCTTCCCCAGCGTCCTCGTCAACTGCCCCAAAAAGGAGGACGGCCCTGGGAGGAGAGGGGCCAAGGAGCTCCCCCGAAGGCCTGGGGAGGAAGAGGAGGAGGAGGAAGAAGACCTCTGCCTGTCGGATGAGGGTGAGGGTAAAGCCGAAAGATGCACCAGCCCAGGAGAGGGCTGCTCTCCAGACTACAGCCCCAAGATGGATTACTTTGTGGACTCCAGCGACTCGGCGGAGGATTCGGGGGATTACAGCGATGACAGTTCCTACACCGGCTCCTCGGTGGAAGCGTTCCCGGACGGAAAGCCCAAGCGGCAGCTGGGAAGGAAGGGCGGCGGGTCGTCCAACCACCTGAATTACGGGCTGAGGGCCAAGAGAAAAGTGCGATACAGCGATGACTACCTGTACGACGTGGACTCCATCGAGAGCGAGAGGAGTGCTGCCGAGAAGCGCGACAAGCAGGCTCCGGGCCAAAAGGAGGAACGAGACGACGACTGGTGCCCCAAGAAGCGACGGAAGTCGTCCCGCAAAGAGCCACCCGTCATAATCAAGTACATCATTATCAACAGGTTTAAGGGAGAGAAGCACATGTCTGTTAAGCTGTTCAAAATTGATCCAACAGTCACGACTGTGAGCTTAGACACAGACGCAATGAGCAAATATGAAAAGCTGGCTCCTCTGAAGCATTTCTGGCAGGAGCAACAGAGGGAGCGAGAGGAGCAGCTTAAGCTGGCTCTGCGAGATAAACCCAATTTCCATCCAAACGGTCGCCACCGACCCTTTAGTTCCAGTCCCCCGAAGAGGAAATACAAGTTTGCAAACAGATTTAGGATTCAGAGGATTCAAACTGTGGAGCAATCTCCCACGAGGCAGGGTTCCTCAGCCTCTGTGAGCGAAGAGGGCGGCGGCGCAAAAGACGGTGCCGTGCCGGTAGGAATCCCATTACCGCTTTCGGCACCGGGCGGCACAGGCTCATTAGACACCGGCGACATCACGTACACCACCACGCCGAAGAGCAGATCTCAGCAGCAGCGGGAGGAGAAGAGGATTGGCAACAAAATCGTGCGCATCCGCAAATTCAAAAGCGAGGCCAGGCTGCAGAGCAGGAAACTGCAGCGGGCGGGGGTAGGGGAGGAGGGGAGCGGGATGAGCTCGGCTCCTCTTCCTCCTCCTCCTCCTCCTCCTCCTCCTCCACCGACACAGCAGCAGCACGCCGCAGACTCCTCCACAGGCGTTGAGGGAGCAGAGTCGACCTCTGCACAGGCCCCACACAGACTAGTGGAGGGCCAGGTCATGGATGCAGGTGACACGTTCACTTTCACGCCCTCCGACCTCTGCGCCCCGACAGCCAATGACAAACCCACTCCCCCCGCCACCGAGGCAGTGGGCGATGGCGATGTGGCCGTCATCCCCGGAGGTTACCTCCAGACGCTCCTCGATGGCTCCGATTCCTCCAGCAGCGCCAGCATCGCCTACTTCCCCCAGCAGGTGTCCCAGCAGTACCCGGTGCTGGGCCTGTCGGTGGAGGAGAAGCAGTTCTCCTCTCTGCAGCTGGCCCAGAGCTGTGTCCTTTCGCCGCCCTCCGAGTCGGAGCTCCAGCAGTCGCCCCAGAACTGCCCCAGCTTCACCCAGATGTGGCCGTCCCAGCTGTGCCACAATCAGCAGTTCGTGCCGGACATCCCCGAGACCCCCATCCTACCCGACGGCTTCCCCAAGACCCTGCCGGTGCCCGTGTCCGCGGAAGACATGACCGCCGTGACCGGCTACAGCCAGGTGAGCCTGGAAGGCGACCGAGTGCTGTACGAGAAGAACTACCTGCCAGAGCAGCCGATGGCGCCCGCGGACGGTGACTTCCAGGCGTGCCAGGTGCCCTGTGTGGACGGGCAGCTGCAGTTCCAGCGGGGGACGCTCAACACTGACCACGGGCGGCTCACCAGCTTCGACTCCATGGGCTCTCTGTCCGTGGCCTCCAGCAACTACAGCTCCATGAGCATGAAGTCGTGCGAGAAGGAGGGGACCGGCGGTGGGGCCAGCGAGGAGGACGCGTCGGGCGAGACCTTCCTGGCCCACTGCAGCCCCAAGGTGGTCATCCAGCAGAGTGTGGAGGCCATCACGCCCCTGCGGGAGTCCACCGACCTGCTGGACATCTCCAACTTCACCCCGGATAAGTTCCGCCACACGTCCCTGTCTGAACTCTCCCCGCCCGAAACGCCCAACCTGTCCCCGCAAGTGAAGGGCAGAGAGATGAAGATCGCCGGTGGCAAAGCCCTCGAGTACCAGGATGTTGGCGACGACATGTCGTGGAACTGTAACATGATGGAGCAGTCGGACCACGTGGCAGCTGCCGCCTACACAGGCGACAACCATCAGTTTCAGATGCACATTTTTAACACCAACGGAGCTACCGGTGGCATCGTGCCGAACGACAAAGACACGGGCGTGGTGGACTTCGAGGCACAAGCTGGTGAGGTGGTGGGCTGTGGGGCAGTGAAGGGCACAAAGTCGAAGAAAAGAAATGGGGGCAAGCAAGCAGCAGGAGAAGGTGCGAAGAAAGTCCGGGCCCCGAAAGCGGCCAAGGCGGAAAAGGCCAAAGTGCCGCGTCAGAACTCACGGTCGTCCAAAAAGCTCAAAGCCCACCTGGAGGAGAAGGCCGGGAAAGGGAAAGCGGGCACGTCAAATCAGGCGGCCGGGGACTGGCCCGGTGTGAGCTGGCCAGACGGAAACGGTCATGCCAACGTCGACGACCAGCGTGAGTTTGAGGAGCCGTCCAACATCCTGTCCAACATTGTGTCCGGCATGGCGGAGGTCCAGCGGTTCATGATGGCCTCCATCGAGCCGCTGTGGGGGCCCACATCCAGCGTGTGCGCCGCCCCAGACGCCAACACCCTCAAGCTGAAGACCCTCAAGATCCTGGCCGGCACGACCCCTGACCCTAAGAAGAAGGGAGCGACGGGGGCCGGGGGCAAGGGCCGAAAGGCCGGGGGCAAGGGGGCCAAAAACCAGGCCAAATTTAACCCTTTCTTCCCTCAGCTCGCTCTGGGCTGCAACATGTTCGATAAACCCAACCTCTGCATACCTGGTATCAACGGACCAGCGCACAAAAAGATGTACCGTCACAAAACCAGTGCAAAGTTCCCCCGCATCGAGAACATTAAGGGGAAGCGAGCCGAGCGAGAACCCAGTAAGGACATAGCACTGATGGCCTCCTTTGAAAAGCTGAGGTAATATTTTGTAACTACGTAGCTTCTGATGCTCACCCTGCCCTCCCTGCTTTTTGCTCAAACCTAAACCTTCTACTCCCTGAACCCAGATGTACCTGCACAGACTCAATAGCAGAGTTGCATGGAAAACTACACTACCCATAACCCCCCAAACCCTTAATTACTTTTTTTTGTTTGCCCCCGAAGAGGACTCATATCTTGCATGACAAACATACTTGTACTTGCAAACTACCTATTGTGTGCTTGTGTGAAGCTTGATTGAGATTTAAAAATTTACCATGGCTGCATTTTCTTCTTGCTTTCGCTGTTTTTTCCTGCCTTTGCTGTTTTATTATTGTTGGTCTGGAGGAAAAAAACACCCCTTGAGAAACATTTTTTTTTCTTTTTTGTTTTCTTTTTTTAATGAGCAAAACCTGCTGTCTGCTGCCCTCAATAACGTAACAACAATATCTTCCTATCTTGAAACATGTAGCTATTTAAAAAAAAAAAAAAAAAAAACAGACTCCTAAGTGAAATGTCCGCTCCACATTTGTTTTTGTATGCAGAAAATGGATGCCCCCTTCTTGCCGTCTCCCTCATACTGCCTGGCATAAAGCACGGTGGGAATGTTCCACTTCCTGTGCTGAGGCCGACGTCTGCTTCTGTGTGACCAAGGCGTCATAAAAAAAATGCATTATGGGACCATATACCATATTGATGACATATCAGATAAACATTTTGTCCTAATCTTTAAACTGTTGGAATGATTAATTTCTTTGTGTTCGGTATTATGACCTTATATGCTTTTACCTGTTTTTTGTTTTCTTTTGAAGAACTGGTGTCTTAAAAGTATATTCAGTCATTTGATTATTTTAAGTCTTAATTCTTTGTTCTCAGTGTCAATGTACAGAAATGCACTATTTGCATATAAGGAGAAAATACTGACTTCTAAAAGTTAATGTGCCAAATGTAAAGTTGCTGTGTACACATTTCTAATGACCAATATGAACATAGGCTTTTCATATCTCTACTTTGTGTCACAATGAAGAAGAAAAAAAACACTTTTATTGTCTTAGCTTTTGGAGAGCTGACATTCCAGAGTTTTGTTCTTTTTTTGTTTTCTTTTGATTTGGAGTATTTGGACCCCGACTGTAGAAACGCACCTGCAGCTGACAGTGGTACACACCACGCAACCAAAACCACAAAGCCCTCTGGACATTTGTCACCGCTCCGTTTGCCAAATTTAGTTTTACCTCAGCATTGCAGTGGCTTTGTGAAAAGGAAATGAGAATCTGAAAGAAGACTCAACTGAAACAAGAGGCTTCAAGAAAATAACAAGGATCTTATACATGTTGTTTTGCCAAGGCAGAGAAGGCACATTATCTGAATGAATAGTGAAGCCATGGCACCACTGACAATGAGCTATAGCTTCTTGGTGGAGATCCCCAAACATCTGTCACTCGAATGGATTCATCCACTGCACAGTCAGTGTGGATATACTGATATGGAAACAAGGTACAATTGCGCCTCTGGCTTCTGTTCATACCTCACCAGGTAATATCTGTTACTAATGGTCTCTGCAGTAATTTGTATCACACCTGTCATACCTGGCTTCACAAAGGACCCAGAGACCTAGCCCATTTTCTTGTACTCATTCATTCCTTTATCACCACATCATTGGTATTTATGTCTAATCCAACGTAACTGAATGAAAGACAATACTTACTCTAGCCTGTATCATCAGAGGATTCTGCACTAGGTTGCCTTTAATCTAGATTATCTTTTAAGACTTTTTTTATGTGCTGTTAACAGGGTGAGCCTTTGAAGCTCTGCATGAAAATTAGACTCACTAGATGCCATGATGACAGACGGAGTGTAACTGTGTTGAAAACATTGACATTTTTTTGTATTCAGATTCAGTTAAACTATGTCGATTGCTTTTTCAACAATGTGCACCCATGAACTGTGCCAAACAGCAAGATATTTGAATGCATTTACAACCTATAATCATTTTGATAATTGATCAAACACTGTTCTCTCAGAAACTGCAATCGAGTTTTTAAATTTTGCTTGCTCATTAATGCATGTTTTTGAAGTTGTTCAGTTTCCTCAGCAGATTGAATGGGAAAAAAAGCAAAAAAGATGCATGAAATTCAAAATGGCTTTGGGTTTTTTCGCTGTTTTTGGGGTGTGTTTTGCTGTAAATTGTATTCCTTCTTGTTTTTGCCTATCGCTCTCACTTACAGTAACAGCATGCTAACTCTCAGGCCTCTGTTCCATTCATGTACACAATTCTCCCTCTCTCTCTCTCTCTCTCTCTCTCTCTCTCTCTCTCCTGCTCTCTCTCTCTTCTGCTCTCTCTCCATGGACTGGCAGCATCTTCTAATACCAGCTACATCTCTCTCTCTCTCTCTCTCTCTTGCTCTCTCCCTCTCTCTCTGACACACACACACAACACATTGGTTTTGTTTCACCTTTGTCTCATTTCACGGATGGCCTTGGGTGTTGGCCAAAGAGAGCCAGATAAAAAATCAAAGAGGCAGAGGTAGGCTAGAATGGACATTTCCAGAACAGTCCGTGCCCAGCCGGCCTTGTGTACCGTGGCTTGGCTTGTGAGCAGTAGATCTATCTCTGCCCCACCTCTCTGAGCTCTCTCTATATCAGGCCGTGTCTGGAATCAGGAGAGGCCATGGACAAAAAGGAACCCGCACACTGGACCTGGTGGTCCAGCTGTCTGCCTTCTCTCATCTCTGCCTATATGGTCGACTGAATGTACTTCTACATGTTTTTTGTACAATGTGCCACTGTTAAGCTGCCTCTTCTAAATGGTGCTAAGAAAGCAAACTGAAAACTCTCCCCTCACCTCTCACAGAGATAACAAAATAGGAATTGCAGAAGAGAGAAAAAAATACCACCCTCCTCATGAATGTATATGATATTGTTATGTTTGATGTATTCATGCCATGATTATTTGACATTGATTGGGATTACTTTATGCATTTTTTTGTTGAAAAGAATATTGAGCTTTATAAATATTGTCTAGAGTTGTTAACAGAGGGATTCTTAAGGAGCTCTTGACATTACAAAATATTGTATATTTTTCTGTGTGCCAATTTGTAACATATTTTGTAAGTGTCTATTTTTCTTAGAAAGTGCTGTGAAGTATTTGTGTGTGTATGTGTGTGTGTGCGCGCGTGTGAATGTGTGTTTGTGTGTTTGTATGTGTGTGTGTGTATGTGGGAGTGTGTGAAAGTAACCTTTTTTGGGCCTTGGCAGGCTGTAAAAAGGATGTACAATGACAAGTTCCTGGTTTTAAAAACCAAAATATAAAAGTGAATTACGGCATACAAAAAAACTACATTTTGTCGGGAGTTTTGTAATAAGACTTTGATCTTGTCGTGAGAGTGTGTGTTGTGTTACTGTGACAAACAGAAATAAGCAAGCAAACAAAACATGGAGAAAAAATGACTTAAATTTGTGATCTATTGCTGTTTTATAGATTTTCATGTAAATTATTCTAGTATTATTTTGTTTTTGTTGTAACTGTTGCAAAAGTTTTAAATATTTGTGATCAAGCCTGTATGGTGATAATGTACTATTGGTAACTTGCTGAGTTTTGTAATAATGTTTATGGAGTAAATATACAAATTAAAATGAGATTTTGAATGCTACCTCCAATTCCCTGTGTCATTTTTTCCTCCTTTCTGCACATCTCTACTCCTGACAATGACATTTAGCCTGATTATATTACGCTGCAAAGGAAGACAACTCCCTGTGTAGGTCTGTCCCAGTGCAATGCTTCATTATCACTTCTGGCAAGCATTTCAGAAAGCCCTGCACGTTAGCTTCAGCTGTGGCACCAAGGGGGCACAAACCAGAACATGACACCTGTGCCAGTGAAGAGGGCAAGCCACGGGTCTTAGCACTCAGACACACATAACCCACTGCCATGGCTAAATCCTGGTAGCCTCTGGGGAAATCTATGTGAAATGCCACTGTCTGGTGAGAGGAGGGGAGTGGGTATATGAGCTGAACCAACCACACTGGGCGGTGCAACCATATCCGTTAGCGCCAGGGCAATGACCCGGTGTACCCTCAAGAAAGAATAACTCATTGTGATGTCTGTGACAGAGACTGACAGTTTTCACTTGTTAAGGCTAATCCATACCAATAAAGGGACTGTTTACCCCAGTGTGAAGTGCCAATGCATCAAGTTCACAATTTCAGCCCATAACTTCACGTTTGACGGGGGACACACAATTAATTTAATAGCCTATCTCTGCATCCATTGGTAGCCAAATGTCTCCCCATTAGGGTTGTGTGTGGATGTTTATTTGTTAATATCCTACTCAGCTGTAAGGTCAGGCTTTTCCTGGAAGCACCTCACATCATTTCTGGATTGCTGGCCACAACCACAGAGGTAGAAAGTAGGGGAGACAGGAAATGGTAACGACACATTTTGCCTTCTGTGTAGAGGTTTTAAACTTGTTGACATCATTTACGGCAAATTGTAATGATTAAAATCTCTGCAATACCACAGACCATGTTAAATGATGTTTCTAATGGGGTGTTGTGTAGCACTGAATTGTAACATGCAAGGGTAAGCAGACAAAATAAGTAGGCTAAAAACGGGGGGGCACCATGCAATATCATTCAAAACAAGGTCTATTGACATCTCACACACAATCTTGCTATCTCTTTCTCTCTTTCTATCTCTGACCAAAACTTAAATTCACTTTCTGTTTGACTGAGGAGTGTAGAGTAGTGTGTGTGTGTGTGTCTATATGTGGGTGTGTGTGTGTGCGTGTGTCTATACGTCTGAGTAGTTGAGACGTGTACAGTTAAAACACCTTAAAAATCTTGCATGTGCAGCAAGCCCAAGTAGTGTTCTTCGATCAGGGAAAATTTGAATGACAAATGCATCTCTGGTCCAAAGATATTGGCAGTTTTTTCCCAAAGTAAGATTTTCAATTCACATGTACCTTCCACAATGAATAGCTCATTAGCCTTATGTGACTGCTAAACGTAACTTGTATTATTACAAACGTTATTCTGTGCCATAAAACTGGCACGTTTCATGACATTGTGTCACAAGGTCATTACAAAATTTAGAGAAATGTCCAAGGTGGTCAACGGGGTACAATTGAGACACAATGTATTGTTAATGTGTTTTATTGTAATGTTGCATTTGCAGGCTACTGTTTGCAATATCTGTTCATGTGTTAAATATTTTGTTCCTGTTTTATTCCTTTTAACCAATGCTAATTTAAATAGAAGGAATTAAATTAAATCAAAACATGTTGCCCAATTGTTTTTATTATTATTTCTATTATTATTATTATTATTATTATTATTATGTATATTTGCAGTGAATGTTTTGTCAACTTTACAGCATTAAGAATGGGTGTCTCATGTGTACTGTCTCAACTGTACCCCATATGGATAAAGTTAAGACAAAAATGGACATTATGTTTATGAGCTAACTGTGGAAAATATAAAGTAATGGATATTATTGATTGATAATAGGTTTGTTTGCAGGCCAAGGAAATATAATGTGAAAAATAATTTCTTTTCAGTATGTAGTTTTTGTGTGCTGGTGGATTTCCTGAATTTCCCCTTGGGGATCAATAAAGTATCTATCTATCTATCTATCTATCTATCTATCTAAAAAGTGTGTAAGGTTTAACGAAATACAGTGTCAGTGTGTGTGTGTGTGTGTGTGTGTGTGTGTGTGTGTGTGTGTGTGTCAAATATATGTTGGTAACCCTGCAGTGCAGACTTGGAGGGCAGCCCAGAGAGGGCATATTTTACCCACACTTCCTATGGCTTCGAATGCCAAATGGCTCCATAGAAAGTTTTCAATGTCTGAGGTCTCAGTATTAATAGGCTATTGTCAGCCTTCAACATTTTCTTGGTGGTTTTAAACATAGAAAAATAAAAGATATGCTAGTAGGCTATATACCATCCCACTTCACCTCTGTCAGACACTGTTTAGCAGCATATTGGTTGAAAGAATCACGTTCCGCACTGATATACAATGTCACAGTTTAAACCCCAGGACACAGGGGGGCTCTGTGGGCACTGTTTACGCTGTTGACAGTATGTGCCATTTACGCACTTCCGGTTTCCGCTTCCAGTTTCAGTCCACTGTACAATAATGAAGAAAATGGAACCTTGAAACCAAACACATTTGTTGAAGACAAAAGGAAAAAAAATATCTCAACATCACGACCAAGACACACTATTTCATCAGGTAAACCCGATGTGAACGTTGGTTAAATGTTAGCAGCATGTATGTTATAATTCTATGTTTTATGTTTCAGGTAATGTTAGCTAGCAATCCACTGCAGGTTAGTGATTAGCAAGCTCGTTTCCATCGTAAAATGGCTAACCTTTCGCCAGCGTTAGCAAACGTTAAGGGCACCGATGCTTAACGTCAGTAGCCAGTGAAATGTATCTGGCCGAATGTTTATTGGAGGTTTTTGTACATTAAGAATATCTAATAATACACTAAGGAACCAAGCATTCACTTTGGATTTGACCAAGTTAGCTATCTACAGGTCCGGTAACGTTAGATCGTTAGCTAAAGTTGTCTGACGCTGTGCTAAATGACAAGCAGGTAGTGCTAAACATCCTTGTTTTCTAGTCGTAAGGCTAACGGTAAGTAAAGATAGTGAGCCTCATGTATTCTGCAACTTGCGCCATTTTCCTCACTTAACTCAGACACTGGCTTGGCTGCCGAGGTAACGTACTGTAACGTTGACATTATTTTTTGATTAAGCTTGTGTTCGTGAATAACTAAACGAAACATATGGCTAGCTAGTGTTCGCTAACGTTAGCTAACGTCACTATCGTTAACGTTACTCTGTTGCTGGTGACAAAGCTCGCGTCAATACAGATAAAAGTTTCCAAGCGTTTAGTTATTATCTAAATATAATACAAAATACTGTTTTAATTAGGGTAAAAATATAAGTTATTAGAATTAAAATGTCATGTTCAGACTGTCTGATTTAATTGGATTAGCTGCTTACTAAGGATTTAGCTGTAGTTTAGCTGGCGGCTAAGTTACTCAGAAGCTAACTTAGCCTGTGATGCCATTTTGTTTTCCCCTAACGTTAACGTTAATTGTCACTAACCTCAAAAACGGCTCACAAGTCTATGTAAACTTTAGCTTGATGAAATGGAAGGGTTTAAGGCTGTAGTTGGGTAGATTGCAAGCTGTTTTTATTTTTCGTGCATCCGTTCTCAAAACGTCGTACAGGTTATATTAATAATACCTTCAATTTTACTTCAAAAGGATGTAAACAAAGCATACTACGACAAGAACTTGTCTCATGATAACGTTAATTAGCCAGCTAGCTTATCAGCTAATATAGCCTACTGGTTATCAGGTAGTGCTACCCATGGAACATGAATGACGTTAGCGGGATGTCCACTGTGGGCATGACGCAGTTTGTTCCCTTGTCATCAGTCGATGTTTAGGTGAATCTTTTACTATGTACTTGTTTTCGTAACTTGTTTGATAGGCAAGACTATCCATTGCAGTGCTACTTTCGCTTTCATCCTTCTACAATCATGTTATAACAGTTAACGTTATGCAATGCCCCGAGTAGCCTACTTCCAAGGTAACGTTACCAAAGATTAGCAGTCAGCTAGCCAAGCCATAAATCGCTTAGCATTAGCCGACTAGCTGAGGTCAGATACTGTATATTTCTTTTGTCATAGCGCATACAGGTAATTACCATATATCCCATGGAGCGTCAACGTATGATGTTAAATAGAGTAAGAGGCATGTTAGGTCATGACCTTTCACATCAGATGC
This sequence comes from Alosa pseudoharengus, assembly GCF_046254945.1. Taxonomy (NCBI): domain Eukaryota; kingdom Metazoa; phylum Chordata; class Actinopteri; order Clupeiformes; family Clupeidae; genus Alosa; species Alosa pseudoharengus. The sequence continues at coordinate 11,187,635 of NW_027468657.1, forward strand.
CCCTTTGCAGATTCATAGTAACGTTATTGGCCTGCATTAGTTGGCTATCATTCTTCCATGGATATAGCTCATTGTACCCTTCTTAATTCGTAATTTGTGGTGAATGTGTAGTAGCGTTAATTGTAACATTCCGCTTTCACAGCTGGTCGTGAAACGTCCTTTGAGTGACGATCATGGAGGGCTCGGACAATGCAGAACAAGGTGGCAGCGATCAGTCGGATTCCCAACGGAGACGTCAGCTGGCCCGCCTGGACAGGGAGGAGGCCTTCTATCAGTTTGTCAACAACCTCAGTGAAGAGGACTACCGATTAATGAGGGACAACAACCTTCTGGGCAACCCCGGTAAGTCTTTGATTTAACTTTTATTTACAACTGAATGAAATATGTTGCTTCATGGGCTGGCTTGTTTTAGTAGAGACAGCCTGCAAGTGAAGGTTTAGGCACAAGCTCAAGTTTAATGTGAATTCTGTCCCTTATTTATACAGGCTCATACATCATGTGTCACACAAATCATATTGCTCAAATGCATTAGAGCAATGCAATCTTAAATCCCATTTCTGCTGTGATATATCAAGGATGAAAAACAAAACACTGACACTATGGAGGAAACCTATCCAAGAGTTAGGCCTAGTTTACAAGAATGGATGACTCAAATGATTAAGGTGTGCACACATTGGAAAGCTCCTGTTTTGTGGTAGGGGTGTAAAAACATACTTGTTAAAATGGATAAGGAGGATTATGTCTGCTCTAGTCCATCACAAAAGTGCTTAATGGGTGCAAGAAAGTTATATGACGGGCTCAAAAAAAGTAACATGAGAGGATTAATTTAGAAGTACCTCATTAAATTATCCTTTTAGATGTATGTAATCCCTTCTCTCAAAGTCTGTTTAATGCTCTGGTAAAAACTGTATGAAAACTACAGTTTGAGGATAAACTGAATGGCTTGTTTTCAGTCAAACACGTTTTACTGTATGTTTAATTAGTTCAGACAAGCGTATTTCTTTTTACTACCATCCGTGGTGCATTTATAATGCAAACTTTTGCCACAGCAGCTGTAGTAAGTCTGCCTCTTGTCAGTGTCAATTTGGAATGACCAGCACATATGTTTGTGCTAAAGTGAGCTTGAACCAACCACATCTGGTCCTGGTCATTTTACCTGGCTCTGAACCTGGTCCTTTCCACCTCTGGTTCTGGGCGGTGTTTGGATGCTACGCACGTGTGTAAAGCCGGCGACCCCCTGAAGAACCCTCCCCTTCCTGCTCCCTCTCTGTTCCGGAACAGTGGAATAGGAAGGCATGTTATTTTGGAGCGTTGCCCCTGACAGGAGACGGAATGCTATGGTGGGACAGGGCCTGTCCTGGTAAGTGCAGTGATTTTCAGTACTGTCAGTTTTCAGTAAGTGCAGTGGTTTTCAGTACTGTAGGATGTTTTTTTTTTTTGGTACAGCTTTACAAACAGCTGTAGTCTGTCAATCAGCTCACCACAAGTCTCCAGTTTTTTGTGTGTGTCTCAAGCCTTTCAAGAATGGTGAGGAAATGTTTGATAATCAACATCCAATTTGGTGAAAGTGTGATGTACTGACTGATCTCCTCTGTGCTCCTCTGATGTTTTTTTCCCAATGCAAGAATGCATCCATGACATGAGGCATACAGTACCTTACGTTTTCAATAAAAAGATTACGCAATTGAAGGTGTGGCCTTTTTTTCCTCTCTCCTTATCCTCAGTGTTTTACAGTTGCCTTATGTGTGATGCTGGTGATATTTGTATATTAAATGTGGATATAATACATGACTTGTATTTTTCATTTTAGGAAGCATTTCTATGCATTTGTTAAGATTGCTATGTATTTGTCTTTTCCTCAAAAGACCAATTAGGCCTAATTTGTTACCCTAGCAACCGATATTATGGAGATGTTTTTTTTTGTTGTCGCGGGGGTGTCTATAGCTGAGCCGTGTCCCGGTGCAGTTGTATGAAGTCATGGATGAGCGGAATGATGTTTTGCGTTTGCAGCCAGGCTCAGTGACAGTGACAGTGACCGTGTGGGTTTGTCTCGGACAGGTGAGATCACAGAGGAGGAGCTGCTGACCCGCCTGCAGCAGGCGAAGGATGGTGGGCAGCGTGCGGCCACAGGCGCTAGCCCCAGCCCCAGCCCCAGCCCCAGTGCCAACGCAGGTGCCAACGCAACTGCCAACACAAGTGGCAGTGAAGCACGCAGGCCTGAGGCCTCTGGTGAGTAGAGCTATAGCTAGCACCCCTTATGCAGAATGTAAATGATGAGATAGATGATAGATAGATAGATACTTTATTGATCCCCAAGGGGAAATTCAAAAGTAAATAGTATGTTTTGGTATATTAGGGAACACTGTGTGGAGTATGAAGTTCTGTTAATCATTCGAAAGAGTTGACGGTTAATATTCAAATTTGCAGTGGTCTTTTAATTTTTAATGTGACTCAACTCATTCACATGCATGCATTCGCAGCAACTGTAGGATCATGGGCGTCGGAGCCATTTTACGTCCCACCCCCTTTTTTAAAATTGTTAGTTTGGACCCCCCCCACTTTTGCTGTGCGAAATACCAGTGCTGTTTTCAGCATCTGTTTAGTGCTTTATTGTCATTTTCATTGGATTTTGTCATTTGCGCGTAAATCGCTTGTAAGCTTTTTTTTTGTTACACACATTCTCCCATTCCGCTTCTCACACACACAGCGACAAGCGGCAAATCCCCCGCAGTGTTGAAGAGATCAGTCGTCCCCCTCACTTTTGATAAGGAAAAAAGCCTTATAGGTATAAATAAATAATAACCTATAGGTTTACGCTAGGCCCACGGTTGTCAAACTGGGGTACGCGTACCCCCAGTGGTACGTGGACTGATTTCAGGGGTTACGCGAAAAAAGATCTAAGTCATATGCCTTTTCAAACGTTTTCTCTATCCCACGTTGGTAACTTAACTTCCACATTTGCACTGCACATTAAAAACTTATTTTCTCCGCATTAACAAAATATTCGAGAGTGGAGACAGAGAGGGTAAATTAGTGAACGTGCTTGCAGATTCAAACATGCGCTCTTCCTCCAAGAAGAGGCGACTTGGAGCTCAAACACGCGACAGCACTTTACCTCGGGAAAGCCACCTTGCCTCGCTGTGAAACAGTACAGCGCAGTAAAACAGTAGACACGCTTTTAAGGGCCGGGTCTTAAAGAAATTCACCACAACTCTCATAACCTCGTTCAAAATCTCATTCATGGATTCCAGTTTCTTCCAGTAGCAGCAACTGGAATCCATGCATTTCCACGGAATTATTTTTGGAATCTGATCCCTTATCATACCTGTTCATTCTTACTCGTCGCTCAACTTATCGTGACTAAATTCAAGATGGCTGCAAACGCTAAACTTCGTGAAGATACTGTCTGTATAAATCGTCTTGTAAGTAAACTACCAGTGCTTTTTAAAAGTTCTCAATGTCTCGTTTTAAATGTCAGGGCCTTCGGTAGTCTACCAATGAAGTGTGGAGATGCATTGAGCCTCGTAAATGGTGTAAAACAGTGATTTATTTGCATGGCTAGCCCGATGCCGAAGCACCACCATTGAAAAAGCTGTTGGTAGCATCGGCTAACTAGCGCCAGCTAAATAGCGCAAAGATTACTTAATTTTCGATACATTTTGATACACTTTCTGTGCCGCACGCATTCCATACAGTCTATGGTGTATTCACATTCTGAATGTCAACATATTTTACCAAACCGATGCTGTCATGCAGCCCTAGAAGCCCGTCCCCCACCAGTTTAGGTGTGTGGTGTTTTAGGTGTTGAGGCAGGAGCTAAGTCGTGATTGCTGAAGATAGTGAGTCAAGAGAGGTAGGCTACACTTAGGTGAAGAGGAATTGCTGACTAAAAGGAAAAACACGTCTGTTATAGGGAAATATTTTGGTTTTATGAAGGCCGACTTATTACAAACACAGCGCCAAATGCGTCCTTCTCCACCGTGTTCAAATAAACAATTTCTTTCGTTGTTGTTATAGGATCAGAAGATAGCCTATCTGTCTTTCACTGTAAGGCTTGTATTTCATAATATGCATTTAGCAAAAGCCCCAGACAGCAGCAGAAAGGTAATCAGGATTCGTTATTTGTAAAAGTTGTTTAGCCTACTTTGTTAGCCTGGACTGTGTGATCGCAGCCACTTACTTTCACTTTCCGCTGCCCTCGTAGTCGGCATGCCGGTAGCCTAATAACGTGGGATGCGCAGCGTATGAGGTTACAGACTGGGATACTTAAGATTTTAGATGAGTGACCGCCGAGATATAGCTTAAGTACAGTAGCTTTTTTGCTAGGCCCAGCGAAGGCTGGCAATGTGGAATATTCCGCTGGTTGGTGCGCAAGTATTCAGATTGGCTGTCTATCCGTCTTTTACGAGGATTTTCTTGGAGCACATCTTCCACACAACTTCGATAGCCTAGTCAGTGGGTATCTTACCTGTCCACCTAGGCTACATAATATACTGCTCAAAAAATTAAAGGGACACTTACAGTTTTCCACAATTGTTCAAACCATTTTTTTGAAACCTTCCACCCTTCTCTCCATTCTCAAACTACATTCACAGAATGTCTGACAGTTCTTGCAAAATAAAACACTCGCCTTAAAAGTTTTTCTTCTGCTCAGAATCAAACCGTGTCAGCACCAATCCAGTGTATGATTGAAGTGTCCCCTTAATTTTTGAGCAGTATATTTTATATTGTTTATGTAGAAAATTATACATTTATTTCTGTAATTATACATTTACCCCCCCCCCACCCTTCAGTCTATGTTAGTAGCAAGTAGAATGGAGAAAAACATTAAATATTTAAATATCGCAAGTTATATCGTTATCGCAGTACTCAATAATGTTATCGCATATCGCATGTTTTCCTAATATCGTGCAGCTCTAGCTGGAATGCCTCGAGTCGCAGCAACAATTGTGTTTAAATGTAGTAGCGTGTTTCAGCCTCTGGCAAGCTCTGGCAAGGCGGCAAGCGACTGAGCTTGAGAGCGACATGTTGGAGACCCAGCTGGAAAGTCAGTGGCCGAATGCACGCAAGAGTTGTATACATAAGAAACACCCAGAGTTTGGGGGTGCCAAAACGCGTAATTCCCTCTATCGCGCGTAAATGACACAGGGGTGAATTCTGGCAGGGTGAAATATGCGTAGTTACGCGTTTTTTGACTTTACGCTCGCACTTGGGTTAATTCCCCTTAGTGCTTTGTTGTGCCTATACAGTGTTGGGAGTAACGCGTTATAAAAGTGGCATAATGTAGGCCTAATGGGCCTAATTTGCTGTAACGTGGTAGGCTAATGTAAGGCATTACAAAAATATTGGTAAATATTTTACTCGGGAGTAGGGACAAACTTCAGTAACGCGCGTTAATGCATTTTAACCCGAAATTAAGTGGTATTTTGTTTTTATAAGCATATACAAATTCGCCAACAACGTCGCGAGATCAACAGAGGAGAAAAAATCTGTGTAAATTGTAGAATGTTATCTCCTGTCAGGCCTAGGCTAGGCTACTTTCAAGATGATTGTGGCTGCAGCAAGTCGGACTCTACATTTGCGACATGGACATAAAGGCCTGCTTGAGCATATGAAGGCAGAACATTCATTCATATCACAGAGGGTAGGCCTCTGACTCTGGGTGGAATGCCGCCTAGATTAAAAAAGTTAAAGCAGATAGGCTACACACCTTCCAAAATCGCCTGTTTTCCGTTGTATGTTGACAGCTGCTGTGGAAGGTGGAAGAATAATGATTTTTTTAAAACTCTTAAATTACTGTAACTGTGTGTCACCCTGGCGTTCGTTAGGACTGTACCCACTGGAGAAGGGACCGCTCATAAACTCCCCTTAATTGCAAATATAGACTAGATATAGTTGCGACTTCCGAACAGTTTTTGTGAGTGCTACTTTGTTAATATTTGGGGAAACTGCGAGTAAGGGGCTGCGACTGTTCTACATATAGGCTGCTGAAGCGCCGCGAGGGCGCAGCAAATGAACTTCAGAAACAATATTTAAGCTCACGACATTCAGACTGGCACAAAAAGTTAACGGCCCACCGGGAATCCTCCCGAAGCTCCCGATAGCCACTCATTGCATTCAAAGCATTAAATAACTTAATTTAACAGATATTGCAACTGCATGGTTAACTATACCATGAGGTTAATAAAGCTGGTTCCGAATTAGTCATTGAATTAATAGCTTTATTTTGTTATATAGAAGTATCTAAATAACCTGTTAAAATGTACCAGAATTCAGGAAATTGCATCTAGTCCAAAAAACTAATTCTGGGGGAGGACCCCCATACCCCCCGCTGAAATGTCCCACCCACTTTCAGAATGCCTCCGACGCCCATGTGTAGGATGACATCAGAAAAATGTGCAGTGGTCTGTTTAATTTTTTCCAGAGCTGTATATTGATCGGTCAGTTGTTGGACTGTATGAATGTATGTATTCAAAGGAACCACTGATGCCAGTCAATTGAAACTCACTTAGTTGTTCTGCAGCCTGAAGTTTCATGAGCGAAATAAGCAGTCAATGTCATGGCTGGGAATTTCTATTTGATCGATCACCTGACAAAATGATAAAGCACATTTATGTTTTTGTTCAGTCGTGGAATTCTTTAAAAACAGACTTGCTGTAGGCTACTGGTCTAGTCAGGAACCTGGAAAATTGTAACACCTTTTGACAGGATTAGAGAATGAAAAGCATCTGCTAACAAAATTACACATTACAAAGGAAGAGAATGTGTCTGTGCATATGATGTGAATTTTATATCGACTGAATACGTATGATGTATTCAAAGGAACCACTGATGCCAGACAATCCATATTCACAGTTATTCATTAGTGGGAATATCAGGTGTTCTTATTGGTCCTGCACATGCCCATACACCATGAAATTGAGTTTACAGACTGCAAAAACTTGTTTCCTACATTGACACACCTCACAGGTGACATGACTGCTGTCTCAGCACAGATATTTACGAAATATTTAATAGGAGTGGTGCTCTCCAGTAGGCATTTGGTTGTGTATTGACACTAGTTGCAGATGATGTATAATTAGATCTGCACTAACTGACAGCTCGGTGTAGTTTCAACTCGTGCTATTGGATTCACATTGGTTGGCTGATTGGCTGATGGAATACCTCGATGTTGGATAAATAAACTTACAGCAGTATCCCTATCAGTTATTTTGTGATCATGGCTATCTGGTGTAGAGCTTTCCCAATACGATTATATGCCATTGAACTGCAATACTTTTTATGTTTATGGTTCTTTGTCCAAAGCTATTTAAAATGACATTTTACAACTATCAAAATTAACAGTTTAAAGGAGTCATACAGCCTAAATAAAAATGCAAAAATTAGTAATAGAGTAAATTAATAATAATAATAATAAAAACTTTTCCTGACACAGTACATGTGTGTGAATCAATATGATCTTTAAAATTAATTGGTGACTAAATTGGTCTGTTCTGTCCCAGGAGACCTTGAGGGCCCTGAGGATCCCTCTAACGGTGATACCCTCCTGGATTGGCTCAACACTGTGCGTCGCACGGGCAACACCACGCGCAGCGGTCACCGCGGCAACCAGTCCTGGCGTGCGGTGAGCCGCACCAACCCGAGCAGCGGGGACTTCCGCTTCAGCCTTGAGATCAACATCAACCGAAACCTGGCGGAGCAGCAGACGCAGACGGAGGCAGCAGAGCAGGCCGCAGGTGGTGCGGCAGCACCGGAGGGGCCCAGCGCTGCCGCCGTCGTCGCCAGTGGAGCAGAGGCCGAGCCAGGAGCAGCCGCCGAGCCAGGAGCAGCCGCCGAGCCTTTAGCAGGGGCCGAGCCTTTAGCAGGGGCCGAGCCTTTAGCAGAGGCCGAGCCAGGAGCAGTCGCCGAGCCTTTAGCAGAGGCCGAGTCTGGAGCAGAGGCAGAGCCTGAAGCTGTGGCCGAGGTCGAGTCTGAGGCCCCTCCTGAGGCCATGGAGCTAGAGGAGGAGCCGGTTGTGGAGGAACTGGCGGTGATCGTGGAGCCGGAGCTCTCTCCACCCGTGACCCGACCTGCTAGCCCGCAGCCCATCCAGGTGCCGGAGTCAGTGCCCTTGCCGATCCCAATTCCGGTTCCCGTGCCGATCCCCATCACCATCCCTTCTCCGCACTTGCAGGCAGCAGCCGTGGCGGCGGTGATGGCGTCGGAGCCTCCCCAGACGCGCCGGGGCGTGGTGCGCCCGCGCAGCCGGAGCCCTGAGCAGCGTCGCACCCGCGCCTGCACCCGCAGCCGCTCCCCGCTCAGCCTGGACCGCATGGACGGCCTTCCCCCCGCACCGCCCATCCCCGAGCCCCCTCTGCCCCCGCCCCCACCCCCGCCCCACATGGAGGGCAGCTCACGCACTCGCCAGCACATCCCCTCCCGCCACGTCACGGTGGAGACGACGGACCACCACCACCACCACCATCACCACCACCACCAGGCACCCCTGGCTCCCCCGACCTCCATCACTCATGCCCCCGATGCCCCCCCGGCTCCTGCCCAGGAGGAGGAGCCAGCGGGTGGGGAGGCCGGCGCCGGACGCAGGCCCCCCACCATCATGCTGGACCTACAGGTGCGTCGGGTCCGGCCTGGCGAGTACCGCCAGAGAGACAGCATTGCTAACCGCACCCGCTCACGCTCCCAGCCCGCTAGCAACAACAACAGCAGTAGTAGCAGCAGCAGCAGCAGCAGCAGTAGTAGTAGTAGCAGCAGCAGTGGAGCCAGTAGCGGAACAGGAAGTGGTAGTGGGGCAGGCGGCACCGGTGGTGCCGCGGGCAACAACACCTTCCTGTATGAGACGGAGCAGGGTGGCTTCCGTCGGACATTCTCCCGGTCAGAACGGGCCGGCGTGCGTACCTATGTGAGCACGATCCGCATCCCCATCCGACGCATTTCTGACGCGGGGCTTGGCGAGGCCACCTCCGTGGCCTTGCAGTCGATGATCCGCCACATCATGACGGGCTTCGGCGAGCTAAGCTACTTCATGGACTCCGACTCGGACTCGTCCGACTCGCCCCGGGCCAGCGGGCCCACTACGCCCTCCGATGGCACCACGGCGTCAGTAGCCGGTGCTGCTGCTGCCGCCGCGGCCGTCGCTGCTGCCACGGGTGCCTCTCAGGCCCAAGCTGGCGGCTCGCAGGCCGAGGAGAGGGACAGGGAGGGGGACGACGCGGACTCCCCAGTGGCTGGCGTCGGCGGCGTGGCCCCAGATGGCCGCGGACGGGCCCGGGCCCCGATCAGCCTGGAGGAGACGGGCTCGCTGCCCTTCCTGCGGCTGGCGCACTTCTTCATGCTCAACGACGAGGACGAGGAGCAGCCGCGTGGGCTCACCAAGGAGCAGATCGACAACCTGTCCACTCGCAACTTCGGCGAGAGCGACGCGCTCAAGACGTGCAGCGTGTGCATCACCGAGTACGCACAGGGGCACAAGCTGCGCAAGCTGCCCTGCTCGCACGAGTACCATGTGCACTGCATCGACCGCTGGCTCTCGGAGAACTCCACCTGTCCCATCTGCCGGCGTGCGGTGCTCGCCACCACCAACCGCGAGAGTGTGGTCTGAACGACCCTCCGCGACTCGCCACTCCGCTCCGACGACGACTCCCCCCCCCCCCCCCTCTGCTCCCCTCCTCCCTCCCTCGTCTGTCTCAGACTAACACCACCCTTATTTTCTCTAAACTCTCTCTCTTGCTGCTTCCCTGAGCCTGGGTAATGTTTGCTACCCAGAGGGCCGGTCTTTATGATTTTAAAGCAATCAGTCTGCTTATTCTCCCATCTTCAGCAGGGGTTGGTACATCAGTGGGGCGGCCGAGTGGGGGAGACCCACTGAGCTGATGCGAGAATCCAGACCTCAGAATATTCATCAGTCGTCTGTCTTAAAGCATCTTTCAGTGGATGATGTGTTTGCAGGGAGTTGGGGTAGGATACCAAGAGGATGGGGGAAAATTGGGGGAAATGGAATTCCCCAAAAAGGACCACATGTGCTCACAATAAAGGACTCGTAGACGGTTCAGCTCAACTAGTGAAGCGCCCTATCCCTCTACAAGCTACCGGTTACAAGGTGCTGAAGACATTATCCCAGAGAGTCAGAGACTTTGTGTGTTAAAAGGAAATGTGTGTGTGTGTGTGTGAGAGAGTGTGTGTGTGTGTGTGTGTGTGTGTGTGTGTGTGTGTAACTTGATTTTTAAGTTAAATATCATTGGAGGGAAAGCAAGCCCAGTTACTTATGTGACACAATAGTGTAAGATTTCGGTGTGCAGTCACAGTACTAACCTAATGGGTAATGTTGCTTCCCTACCAAGTCAACTGTAACTTGAGAGTGCAAAAGTGTTGTATTCACACTTGAGACCAAATGCAATCTAATATTCCCCTGAAATCCATCATCGCAGAGCAGCATCTATTTTATTTTTTAAATATGATTGAATGTCTGGTGGCATGAAGCCAAAAAGGCTTCTTGCAAATGGGGGCATATTTAAAATCATTCCGTCAAAAACTTGTTTTGAAACATACCCTATAATGAATGTCTCACCAAAAAAATTAAAATAGAAATGTAGAAAAACACAACTGTTAAGTGTTGAAAGTACTTAAAACCATCAAATGACATTCTGATGAAAATGACAGTGAAGAGACAGGGACATTGCAGACATGTGCCCAAGAGTGTGGCAGTTAGCGCTCAAACGTGTCAGTCTTTCCTCTTAACTCTGTAACTGTTTGCATTTTTTCCCCGAGTCTGATGCAACTGCACTCAAGTGGATTGAGAGACGTTACAGCTTCACTTAACTCAAGCTGTACTGGTGCAATATTTACAAACAGGATATGGGGAGGGATAATGGATTCAACAAGATGGGGTGTGGCGTGGGGTATACTAGACCTTTTTTTTCTGTCTCTGAATGATTGTTAGACTGTGAATATTCACACGTAAATAAAGAAGTTACTCCGATATGTGAATGGCCTCCTGCTGTGGGATCAGTACCGCTTGGACAGGAGGTTGAAATTAGGCTACATACGTTTGTACATTTTTATACTTGTTCTCACTGAGTTACAGTACACATGCAGTTAAACATTCAGTCATTGGCCAGTAGTGTTTTGCTGCGTTGTTGGTGCGCTAAAAAAAGTCTGTTATTGGCTAACATCTCAGTTAATGGTGAACTTCACTGCTCCAGGTATTTTTGGCAAGTGTTGCTTAGATGTTAAGGGTGTGGTGTGTAATAGTAGATCGTCATCCAACTCGTTACACACAGGAGTCACAGAAAGGGACTAACGCAGTCAGTCACAGATATGTTCTCCCTGGTGGGTGGACTGATTGGTGTGGTGTGCCTGATGGTGACCAACTGCATGAAGCATGATCAGGCAATTTTTCCTCATGGGGTGTTGGACCCGCTCATGCGTCGAAGTTGATTAGTTGACGTTACTGACACTTAACCTATGTGAAATGTGTATTAAATAAAAGGCATTCATTGGCATGTTTTATCCTGAACATTATTCATAGACAACTGCAAATTAATTGGCCATTCTAATCAGTAAAAATATTTTGAGGTGGTCCATAGCCTTTAGTGTCTACAGTGCATGTAGGCTATGTGAAAAGACACATTGGAGGTTTTAATGCATAAACTGAATTGTAACTTGTCATTGTTATGTAATATTATTATTATTATTATTATTATTATTATTATTGTATTATTAATGATAAAGTGAACAAACCGTCAAAGTTAATTGAGATAAAAAGTTGTTAAATCTACACGATGAGCCACCCATGTGCTACAAGGCAGCAGCAGTTATAAACCACAGAACTATACTCCTAGCTGGACATCTAATTTACTGAGTGTAGAGAGGGACTATCTGAGACACAAGACAACGCTTAACTCAACCCGACTCGATTACTTGACATCACAGTTATTATCATAGAAGTCAATAATTATGGGTACACAAGTCCAATCTCTGACTGTGCGCACTGTGCCCAAAACTATTGATTTTTACACCTCAGTTTTGAGTATGGAGGACAATACCTTTAAGGTAAGTATATTGGGTCATTCCTCTTTAAAAGGTGCTGTTGAGTAAAAGATCTCACTTATTGATAAGCCAACAATATGATTTGCTCTTGAGTCTAATGCAACTGCACTGGATCGAGAGTCACTACAGCTTCACTTAACTCAAGCTGTACTGGTGCAGCTCCCGAGCTCAGGCCCAAGGGCTCAGAGGGCCCGGAAGCCCAAACCTTTGCGTGAAGTCCCTATTCTGTTCTCCACCCCTGATATCTGATTCGGGCCCCTCAGTCAACACAGGTTGCTGTATATGTGATATGTCTTCAATCGGTGTGCAAGAAAGAAGTGAGCGAGGTACGGCTCTTTGGAGATTGGAGAACAAAAGGAGGAATATTAAGGGAGAACAAAAGGAGGAATATTAAGGGAGGTACAGTAATGGATATAAAAAGATTGAAAGCAAAGCGTAATGGAGAGAAAGTGGATAGTACTTCCTTACTTTTGGAATTTAAGGACAATGTTTTGCCAGATAAAGTGATGGTGGGATATGTGAGCTTCAGGGTGCGGGAGTATATTCCTTCTCCAACCCAATGCTATAGATGCCAAAGGTATGGACATATAGCAAAAGTTTGCAAAGGGAAGCAAAGATGTGGGAAATGTGGAGGGGAGCATGAATATGGGGAATGTGGTGACTGTGTTGAGAAGAAGTGTTGTAATTGTGGTGTGGATCATACCGCTGCGTATGGGGCAGGGGCGTAGCCAGGATTATTTTATGTGGGGGGGGGGGCAGCTGGGTCCAGACTAACTGTGGTGGGGGTCCTGTAAGTAAAAGGGCAGTTGTAGTTCAGCAGGTACGGACACAGCATTACATATGCTGAAGCTGTAAGGGTTGTCAATAAAGAAAGTAAAGAGATGAGATATGAGATTCCGGTAACACAAGTTAGTGATGGAGGTGAAAGCAGAAGGCCAAAGGAGGATGTGTGGCATGTTCCTTTAAGTGGTAAATTGTTCTGATCAAGTAAAAACGAAAACGGCAGAATTAAAAATAATTGTCAAAGCTGCTGCAACATTCCTGAATATGGAAAATCTATCATGGGAAAAGATACAGGGTGAAATGAGTGAACCACCACACCTTCAATGACTTATTGATTTTACAATGTAACACAAGAAGTCTTGTTGCAAATGGGTAAGAGTTAAAATGTTTTTTATTTAGAAAGTAAGCCAGATATAATTTTTATAATTTTTATAATTTTTCAGGAAACATGGCTAAAACAGTCATTAGACCTAGTCATAAAGGAGTATATTGTAAGAAGGGATAGGGTGTAGGAAAATGTGTGTGTGGGGGGGGTGCAACATTTGTAAAATGAGGGCTGCAATATAGAGATTAAAAAAGGGATTTGGAATATATTCTAGCACAGGTATGGACAAATAATGCTATGGAGATTATATATTTTTACCACCCTTGCAGAAAAATAGAGGTGGGGCATTTGGTTGAAATGTGGGAGAATTTAAATGGGAAAGTTATTTGGTGTGGAGACTTTAATGCACACAGTACTCTTCGGGGGGATAAGGATGCTATTCATGGAAGTGTGATTGAGGAATATTTGGATGAGAAGGGGTTAGTATGCCTAACCGATGGTTCAGGTATGAGGATAGATGTAGTGAGGGCATTGAATCTGCAATAGATTAGCCTACTTACTTTAGCTACTGACAGTAGCTGAATGCAATTGGGAAGTATTAAGGGAAAGTACCATAGGTAGTGACCATTTTACAATTGCAATTCATATAGGAGTGGAGTTGGTAAGAGAACATGTAGTGAGGGATGGAAGGTGGATGTTAAAAAAGCTGATTAGGATGAATAGACCCCTGAAGTTCGCCTACAAAAAACCTACCATCTTTGCCCAAATAAGGAGATCCGGTATCTTGATATTTTTCCTATGGGAAAATAACATGGGGATTTTGAATTATCTCACCTGTTAAACTCTCGCGGGGACGAAGAAATCGAAAATTCAGACATTTTGTCCTCTGCCTTCGTGGATACTGTGATCTTCGGTACGTGAAGACGGCACACTTTTATCTTTGCTACTCCAGAGCTAACTTACAATTCAACTTGTCATAGGCAGTTAGCTTCAATTAACACCCGGATCTCCTTGGGCAAAGATAGCAGCTTTGGTTCCTTTTTGTAGGCGAACTTCAGAGGTCTATTTAGAGAGCTTGAATATAGACTGTTGAGTAGATAAAGGTCAAAATGGAGGTATTTTATGTAGGGAACAAAATGAGAGAAGCAAAATGGATGAAGCAGAAGTAGCTGTTCCAAAAACTAAACCTAAAAACAGTAGAATTGTGCCATTGTGGTCTGGACTGTAGTGAATGTATAAAGCATAGAAATGCAGCATTACAAATTGTAAAAAGGACACATCATTTTTAGACTATGATTGAGTAGCCTACAAGAGTTTGCAATCAGTTATAGAGACAAACAATAAAGAAGGCTAAACAATATTGGAGGTTTTGTGATTCCATTGGAAGAACCACACCAATACAACAAGTTTGGGGAATAATAAAGAAAACTAGAAAAGCATTTCCTGAAGGAAATATAGTGCATGAAAATGCAAAAATATGATGAGTTTATATGGTTAAATTATTTGCTTGGTGGATAAGGTTTAATATAGTTGGAATGACTGAACAGTTAAATAGGTTGATCATTTAAATGGTTAAATTATTTAGGTAGATAGTTGACGATAACTAACAGTTGGAATGGCTCCAATGTTTGCTAGTAGTTATGCTAACTATGTTAACAAAGATAATAATGCTAACCAAGTTACTATGCTAACTAGCAGGCTAACAATGTTAAAATGCTAACTATGCTAACCATGTGACTTAGTTAACCTAGCTAATCATTTTTAGTAGTTATGCTAACTATGTTAACTAGCATGCTAACATGTTAACTATGTTAACCATGTTACTTAGTTAACCTAGCTAATTATTTTTAGCAGTTATGTTAACTATGTTAACTAGTATGTTAACATGTTAGCATGCTAACTATGTTAACCATGTTACTTAGTTAACTTAGCTCATGATTTTTAGCATTTTTGCTAAAAATGCTAACTAGCATGTAAACATGTTAGCATGCTAACTATGCTAACCATGTTACTTAGCTAACTTAGCTAATCATTTTTAGCAGTTTTACTAAAAATGCTAATTAGCATGTTAACATGTTAACTATGCTAACCATGTTACTTAGCTAACTTAGCTAACTAGCTACAGTGGGTAGGAGTCATAGTTGATGACAAGTAACAGTTACAATGGCTGAACAGTTAAAAAGTTCAGTAGTTTAAAGGCTTAAATTGTTTAACAGTGAAATATTGTAGTGAGGACTTTTATTTTGAAACAGTTTTTGGCAGAGGAAGCAGTTGAACAGGATGTGTAGTCTTAATAGGGCCAGTTTGTATGCTTAAAGCCTTAGACTGGCAGTTGATGCAGGTGGCCCGAACACCTGCCATAGGATTCTAATTGCTTAACGGCTCTATTGTGACGTCATCAGCCCATGTTAAGTCTACGGGGAAATTTTGAACAGTTTTTAATTAATAGTTTAAAAAGTATAAAAGTTACAAAGCTGAAAAATACATTGCCCGGGTGTCCTAAGTAAGACCTACGTAACATAGTTTGAATGAAGTTTCTACGTTAAGTAGTTGAAGCTGCATTAATTGTGTTAGAAGAAGAAGAATAAGAAGCCTAGGAAGAACAGTACAGTGCATTTTCATGCACTGTAATAAGAAGAAGCCTAGGAAGAACAGTACAGTGCATTTTCATGCACTGTAATGAGTGGTAATGGGAGAGAGTTTGAGTATCCAGTGATGATGGATGAGAATTATTTATTAATAGTAGAGACTGAAAGTGCACAGTGAAGCAAAGAAAGGAAGGGAAGATACTAGGACATACTAAGATACAAATTTACAACTAGAAAAGCATTTCCTGAAGGAAATACAGTGCATGAAAATGCAAAAAATATGATGTAAAATATCATACAGAGTAAAAACAAACTATATTGGTTGCTAGGTAGATGAGGTTTAATATAGTTGGAGTGACTGAACAGTTAAATAGGTGGATAGTTTATATGGTTAAATGATTTGCTTGGTAGATAAGGTTTAATATAGTTGGAATGATTGAACGGTTAAATAGGTGGATAATACTTAACTTAGTTAACTTAGCTAATGTTTTCATTTTTAGTAGTTATGCTAACTAGCATGTTAGCAATGCTAACATGCTAACTATGTTAACCATGTTACTTAGCTAATCATTTTTACTTAACTTAGTTAACTTACTTAACTTAGCTAATCATTTTTAATAGTTTTGCTAAAAATGTTAACTAGCACGTTAACGTGGTAGCATGCTAACTATGCTAACCATGTGACTTAGCTAACTTAGCTAATCATTTTTAGCAGTTTTGCTAAAAATGCTAACTAGCATGCTAACATGCTAGCATGTTAACTATGCTAACCATGTGACTTAGCTAACTTAGTTAATCATTTTTAGCAGTTTTGCTAAAAATGCTAATTAGCATGCTAACTAGCATGCTAGCATGCTAACTATGCTAACCATGTGACTTAGCTAACTTAGCTAATAATTTTTAGCAGTTTTGCTAAAAATGCTAACTAGCATGCTAACATGCTAGCATGCTAACTATGCTAACCAAGTTACTTAGCTAACTTAGCTAACTAGCTACAGTGGGTAGGAGTCATAGTTGATGACAAGTAACAGTTACAATAGACCTCTGAAGTTCGCCTACAAAAAAGCTGCCATCTTTGACATCCGCTATCTGGCGATTTTTCCTATGGGAAAATAACATGGGGATTTTGAATAATCGCACCTGTTAAAGTCTCGTGGGGATGAAAAAGTCTGAAATGCAGACGTTTTCCTGAACACACTTTTGTCCTCTGCCTTCGAGTGGATACTGTGATCTCCGGTAAGTGAAGGCGGCACACTTAGATGTTTGCTACTCCAGAGCTAACTTGCAATGCAATTTGCCATAGGTAGTTAGCTTCAATTAACAACCGGATCTCCTTATATGGGCAAAGATGGCCGTTTTGGATCTTTTTTGTAGGCGAACTTCAGAGGTCTATGGCTGAACAGTTAAAAAGTTCAGTAGTTTAAAGGGTTAAATTGTTTAACAGTGAAATATTGTAGTGAGGACTTTTATTTTGAAACAGTTTTTGGCAGAGGAAGCAGTTGGACAGGATGTGTAGTCTTAATAGGGCCAGTTTGTATGCTTAAAGTCTGAGACTGGCAGTTGATGCAGCTGGCCCGAACACCTGCCATAGGATTCGAATTGCTTAACGGCAGTCTTAATAGAGCCATATTGTATGCTTAAAGCCTGAGACAGAGTATATAGTTTAAAAGTTAAATGTAGATAGTGTAATGGATGTTGATAGACAGAAAGTTGAATGGATGTTGATAGGCAGATTGTTTAATGGATGTTGATGGATAGTTTAATGGGTGGATGAGTGAATGGTTTGAAGAGGATGAATGGATAGAAAGTTCTACGTTAAACGGTTGAAGCTGCATTAACTGCGTTAGAAGAATAATAATAATAATAATAATAAGAAGAAGAAGCCTAGGAAGAACAGTAGAGTGCATTTTCATGCACTCTAATGATGGAATTTAATTGTGATTTGAGGAAAGTGGGTAAATCATCGCCAGGGAAAGAAAAGGGTTTGTTACTCAATGCTAGAAATTCTCACTGATAAAGGTAAGGAAGTATTACTGGGTCTTTACAACAAAATATGGGTAGAAGGGGTAGATAATCCCATGCACATGAAAGGAATCAGTCATTATTCTTATCAGGAAGCCTGGCAATGATGCTAAAGTGCCTAATTATAGGCCCATTGCCCTTATATGTCAGGTGGGAAAGGGAAAGAATGGTAAACGACAGACTGGTATTCTCGTTAGAAAAAGAGTTGATACAGAACTATCAGTGTGGATTTAAAATAGTCCATGGGCCAGATGAGATGTCGGTACCACTCAAGGTGGCAAAGATTGCTTATACTTTAGTAGTGTGACGGCTTTTTATCAGCTGATGTTGTTACGGAGGTGTGATCCACCTGTCAGTTTTTTGACAGGTGGACCACACCTCCTGCATGCCAGAGTCATTATGGAGAACAACCGATACCACCGCTGGATAAAGAAGGCGATTGAAATAAGAAAGCGGAGCCCAAAGATGATGAACAGAGATGAGGGAGCATATATGCTCTCCCATACCTGGAGTGCCGTCCTGGGGGGCGGCTGACTGACAGCAGGAGGTGTGGTCTGTAGGTTAATCTCATTGGTTGCTTGGTTGCTAGGTTGTTACTGTGGAACTGGTTGCTAGGCTGTTGCTAGGGTATTTGACATGGTTGCTAGTGTTGTATAAAATTATCCTATGGGTTGTAGACATCATTGAGAGAGAGTTTGAAACTGTAAAGCATGTATTCATATAACCTTAATCATAATCAAGTAATACACTGAAGTTATAATACTTTTATAACATTTTAAATAACAAGTTTAACTAATACTTAAGCTATTCTACCAGAATTCCCCCTACGTGCGCTCTGTATCCCTATGTCTCTTTTTGCTGCCCTGTGTCTCATTTTGTTGCACTGTGTCTCATGCTGCCCTAGCCTAGGCCTTTTGAAGAAACCAAAGTCGGCCTTGAAGCTGCAAGATACCGCATACACAGGGCGAGCTCTACTCATAACAACCAGTAGGACTAAGTAGGAGTGCAGGGGGGCGAACAATATTTAACCCATGCACAATGTATGACCTGTGATCACTCTATACTGTACACCCCTGAACTCTCTGTAAACTTAAGGTAAAAAGTTTGTTCGGGGTAGTGTTGTGTCAGCATTTTGGAGGGGTATAAATAAGAGAGTTCTACCTTTGTTCGGGAGTGCGATCGTGGGATCCACTCAGGCTTTGCGCATTAAAGGAATTTTTGCAGGGAACTCTGCCGGACTTTTGAGCCTTCTTTTTGGGAGAAGTTTTTGACTACAGCACTTATAATGGTGTATTTTTGTTACGTTGTGGGCAAGATGTTTGGACTTAATTTCTGGCCCGAGTCTGAATATCTGCCACGACACTAGGCTGTTGCTAGGGTAATTGAGGTGGTTGCTAGGCTGTTGCTAGGGTAGTTATGGTGCTTGTTATGCTGGTTGCTAGGTTAATCATGTTGGTTGCTATGTTGGTTGCTAGATTTTAACTGTGAAAGTGGTTGCTAGGCTGTTGCTAGGGTACTTGAGGTCGTCACTAGGTTGTTGTTAGGGTGTTCATGGTGGCTACTATCAGAAATAAAGGAGTTACTACAGTGGTTTGCTAATTCATGGGTTTCATCAGGTCCCTTTCCACAGGTGTATAAAATCAAGCACCTTGATTATCAATGCAGACTGCATGGTGCTTGATTAATACACCTGTGGAAAGGGACCTGATGAAACCCATGAATATAATCATGTTGGTTGCAATGGTAACTGACATAGATGCTTAATTCCAATGGTTGCTATGTTGGTTGCTAGGTAGGTGGTGGTTTAATGTAGTTGGCAAGGCATACTTGATGATAACTGACAGTTGGAATGGCTGAACAATTGAATAGACCGATTTACAGTAACTGTAAATCGGTCTATAGTTGAGTAGTTTAAATGGTTAAATTGTTTAAAAGTGAATTATTGTACTGAGGACTTTTATTTAAGCAACACAGTTTGTCAATTGAATACGCTCGCGTTGCGCTTTGAAAGTTGAACCAAGTTCAACGGTCAGCTTGTTCAATGCTAGCAGCGTTGCCACCGTTACGCTGACGAACAATAGGAAACCTGCCACTTGCCGCTGGCTAATGTGATCCCCGCCTTAAAAGAGCCTGAGAGAGTGACAGTTGCTGTAGGTGGCCATGAACACCTGGCACAGGATTCTAATTGCTATCGTGATGTCATAATGGCCAATGTTAAAGTCTATGGGGAAATTGTAAATAATTTTCTCATAGTATAAAAAGTATAAAAGTTACAAATATGAGGCATAGCAACCTGGTCCATTTAATGATCCACGTTACAAAGTTTTAACGAAGTTTCTAGGTTAAACGGTTGAAGAGAAAGTTGAAGCAGTCAGTGGAATAATGCCTAGGAAGAACACTACAGTGCATTGTCATGAACTATAATAACCAGGCGCACACCTAAGGTCGATTTTCTCGGTTCCCGGAAGTGGCTCCTGATGAAATATCTCGCTCCGCCTATATATTTAGAAGAAGTTTCAACATCCTTCTGTTAACTTCGACGATGGCTTTGAGAACACTCTGCGTTTTATCACGTTTCCAACTAGCCTATAGCAAGGTATGAAGGTGTTAGTAGCCTAATGTGCTCGTCTTTTCTAATGGTTTTGTAGAAATTACCTGCGTAAAAGTCCGTGAAGATGGGCTATCTGTCTGTGTGAAGGCTGTGTACATCTACGAGCTAGCTCTTAATACTATGTGTTATTGGTACACCGTTTTCTTAGACTATCATAGATATGTTTTCAACTTATATTAGCCTATGTCGATACTTTACTTCCTGAATAGTGAATAAGAAGTGTTAAGCCAGAAAATGTCTATTAAGGGGCTCTGGTTTTAAAACGTTTGCGGAGTCGATGAGAAGCAAGCCCCTTGCTGCAGTTGGCAGATCGGAGCTGGGGTTTAGTGTGGGCGGAGCGCAACGTTGAGCACGTCTTTCCACGCTGACCATGTTTCTTGTTTGCCACTGTTCGATTTAAATATTTCTCAACATAATACCTAGGAAGAATGCTTAACTAAAAGCGTATCCTCAACTTCAAGAGAAAAAAAAACCACACGGGGTTACGAGACTCGCTGTAGGCCTAGGCCTGCATGAAATAACCAGACACATAGCATAAATAATAGCAATAATATCTGTCTAATGCCTTTCATGTCTAGGCCTAGTCTATTTTATTTGATGTGAAAAACTGGCTGTCACTGCCTGAGTGCCAAAGGAAAATGTAGCCTACCATGTGTCTGTTGTTGCACATAGCAGCATAATACCCATGGTCAACAACCACTTTAACTTGTCAGCCTGATCCTGAACAGCTATCTCAAAGTTATTGAGAGGGTATTTTGTAAACATTATGTTAATGAAATTGAATTGTGACATACTATGTATGTTTTAGTCTACAATAACAAATTATCATATTATTATTATGATACACAGAGTAAATGTGTGAGCTGAGCTGCAAACAGCTGTCACTGTGTGCAGGGTTTCATCAGTAGCCTAGCCTATCAATGAACCCCGAATCTCCTTTAGGCTATATATTACATAATAATTCATCCATCTGTTAGCTATATTTGTCTGATAATGATGATGATTAGCCTTTAAGATAAATTATTTTGTGCAATCTGGAGACAGAATAAAGTGAACACATACAGGCAGCAGACACAATTTAATTAAAAGTTACATTTACACATAGCATAGGCCTACTGTTAGGGACAACTGATTGACAGTCACACGTACATATGTATACAGTGAGCATAATAAAACCGACCCCACCCCTTCTCCATCCATACATCTTTATGAGTTCTGAATATTGCAGGGAAGCTACAGCAGATATTGAACTTCACAGTGAGGCCCATATAAGACATTGCACGCGCTGCCTTACAACAGATATTGCCCGTATCCCCATAAATATATGTATATTGAACCCATTTGAGATAGTTTCAAATAATAGGTTATTGAGCCTTGTTTGAAATCCATTACATTCTGTAGTTTTCTTTTTTGAACTTACATGCTGTACTAAGTTAGGTGATGGTGTTCCTTAATCTTCTGCAAAAAAAAAGTATGTGTCTGGAATATCATTAAAGTGAAAAGTAGAAAAATAGTAGAAAAATCGAACTCCATAGACAGTATTTAAACCAGGTAAATAGAGGAACACAGAGACAACGTGGAATGACGTGCTGATTTTGGGCTGAGCTCAACGTTGCACTCCACCCCACATTAAGCCCAGCCCCGATCTGCAAGCTGCAGCCAGGGGTACTTGGAGTCGATTGACATTTCCTTGTACCGTAAATGCTGGAGTATGTGAATGAGAAACAAGAAATGGTTCATGAAATCTTATCTTAACCCTACCCTACGTTGATTACTTGACTTAGCCTATCACGGTTATTTGTCTTAGAAGTTAATAATTGAATGGTACACAAGTCTCATCTCTATTTGTCGCATGACAATACCATTAATAAACTGTATTCCACTGTCCATTTACCCATCCAAGCCCCTGCTATATCGACCGACATTTGGAGTCCGCTTCAAAAGTGCCTGCCCGGTTCAGATCAGCCATGTGGACCACCTGGTTCTGACTGTACGCAGTGTGCCCAAAACTATTGATTTTTACACCTCAGTTTTGGGTATGGAGGTTGTTACCTTTAAGGTAAGTAGTTGAGTCATTTTTCTTTTAAAGGGGTGCTGCTGAGTAAAATATCTCACTTTGATAAGCCATTATTGATAGGCCATGTCAAGGAGTAAAAGAGGCGGCACTTAAGTGCAGTCAAAATCTTGGGACAAAATCATTTCGGTTGACTGTCCACTAGGTGGAAACCTTTGCCAAGTTTTAGAATTGTACCTCTAAGCAGCGAGTGGGCCGCTGCACCTGCAGCAGGCCATTTGTCCTATGCCTCCTCTTCTCCTCACGTGTGCTCCCATTCGCCATCTCAATCGTCCTCCAGGGAGACAGAAAGGCCCTGGGCTTCGGCCAGCAGAAGATCAACCTGCACCAGTCTGGAAAAGAGTTTGAGCCCAAAGCCCAGAGCCCCACACCAGGCTCAGCCGATTTGTGTCTAATCACAAAGACTTCTCTCACCACCGTAGCCGCCCATCTTCAGGTGAGCCCATACATATAGCTTAAGCTCCAAAAATTAGGCCACATCAGTCATAGATACCCTCACCAGTGAGGGAACTGATGACAGTTAGTGTATATTTATCTATGGTTAATAGTGTGTGTGGTGAATTCGTTGTTGTTGTTGTCAGTCAGCACACCCATATAGTGTTTTTGTTCAAATGTGTGTAAAATGTCAGATGTACAAAGGTCAGAGGTTAACTGTGGAAGGCTTAAGATCGACAGCTCATCTATTCGTTTTAAATTCTCAGCCTTTGAGTTATTTTGCATCCCCCATTCTTCAGTTGTGCATCACACAAGTCCGTACCTCACGTAGTGATTGTTATTATTTGAGCCTAAGCAACCAAGATTTTTCATGGACAACAAACTGCTAAACCGTTTCACTTATTTTTACTCTCAAAGCTTTGATTTGTTTGTTTGCAGGACTGTGGAGTGGCCATTGAAGAGGGGCCGGTGGAGAGAAGTGGAGCAATGGGCCCAATCACTTCCCTGTACTTTAGAGATCCGGATCAGAATTTAATTGAGGTGTCCAACTATAATCAGTAGACACAAGGGGGCAGTGTTGAACCTCTTTAAAGCCTTGCTTTTGCAATTTGTCAGTATGTTCAAATCCCTGACAACCCTCATTGGACGATTGAATGATTTTTATGATTTTGTTAAAGCAGACTATTAAGATCTTAAAGAAAAAACTCCATTATTAGTTCATCATCGACTTGACTTTTTTTGCAAATACACTACCAGCCAAAAAGTTTAGACACACCTACTCATGAATGGCTTTTTCTTTGTCTGACTATACATTTTTCTCTATTTAATGTGCCAGTCAGATTTGTGATTGTCAATCATGTGCATCTGTTAATCTTAACATGGCACTAAGAGGCATAGCCTGCGTGGAGGAGGTTATGAGCTACACAGCCTAAGCAGACCCTACTTGATTGCCAAAGGAACAAATATGATTTTGGCCAGGGCTGGTCAACTGGCTGTTTCCAACTCACGCAAGCCTGGGCTTAAAACAGGCAGCGCACTCACACACACTGGCTGATAGCATCAGTTACTGGGGTCAGCGCCTAATGACTTTCTGCCCAGCTGATGCTGTTGGTGGAAAGTGCTTCGAGATGTATTTTCTAGTCCTAATTCTTGCCTACTCTGCAAATACTGCTGCATCCAAACCTAATGGGCTCTGGTTTCTCCACTTTACTGTGTTCATATTTTGAAGCAACAGAGCTGGTTTTTATATTAAAGCACTGGCATGTTGCAATGCTCCTGTGATATTCTAATAAATATGACAACGTATTCATTTTTAAGCTATTCTTTTTTTCTTGTGAAAAGTTGGTCTTAGTTTGGTTAATTTATGTGCACATGTAATATTTTGTGACTGCCTATATTATGGGTGCAAGAAACATGAGATTGCCTAGACACTGATTGCTGCATCATCAAATGTGATAGTTGGGGTAATTGGTTGACCTTTTGGGTAGTGGGTCTACTGTAAGTTCCCCTCTCACATGCCTACCATGTCCGCTCACTACAGCCCTTAGGAGTTGACTGACACCATCGAAATGTTGGTAAAATGAGGTAAAAAAAAAAACCCACAATAATTCTGATTCTGACAGGTCACCTGTGTGTACGTGTGTGTGTGCAGGTGTGTGGGGGTGGGTGTGTCTAAGGCGCCCAGTGGCATTGTTGAGTGACTGGAACATGGATAGAAACATGACCCAAGAGCGTTTACTGAAAGTGCCTCCCAGAAGGCTTTAGCTTTATGCACGTACTGTGGAAACTATGACAGAAACCAAGAAAAACATGTTTGTGTTAATCCTAAATGCTACAATTTAGGAAAAAGCTGCCACACAAAACCACTACAATGACCTCAATCCTTTTTGTTGTCACAACAACCTTGTCCAAATGTGTTGAGATAATTATTCTGTGCATTATTGATGAATCCTGATAATATAATATATGTATTAATTAAATAACTGATATTCTCAAAATAATTACACAACATTGCTAAACATCATTGCCACGTCATCTCTCATATTAGGAAATTAATTTAATGTCAAAGAGTAGACACTAAAATGTAACATTAAGTGTTGCTGTTGCTATTCCGTGTGTCCGTATAAGTTGTGAGTACTTATTATTTAAAATTCCATGGTGTGTCCCCTTTGGTATGATGAAAATGAAATTAGGCATCTGCAGGAAAGAGGATGCTGTGTCACAGTTGCTAAGACAAACAGCAAGTCTGTTTTGGTAAACACCAGCTCCATAGACTCCTACTGAAGGCTGTGGAAAAATATTATCAACGTCCAGCAGTGAAAATGACAGGAAAACCCAGGCAATGAGTCTAAAAATGAGTCCTGCTTGTGGTCAGTTTCTCCTTTCTCTTTCTGTTTCTCTCGTTGCCCCTCCTCTTCCCCCGGTTTTTAACACTGTTATGTTATTTTGTGTATATGTCTGTCTAGTCTGGACGGGGCATCGGAGCGAGCGTGAAGCTCCAAGCACCGTCTCAGCAGCCTGATGGATGGTTGAGAGAGACAGGAAGTTTGCATGGACCTCTGAGGTGTGTGTGTGTGTGACACTGTCAAATGTTATGTCCCCCTTAAACACTGCCTGTAGCCGAGAAGACCCTCTTTGCCAATGCTCACATGCTCTCCGTGGCCTGAGGGCACACGGTCCCAGGGCTGTACTATGCTAAGAATGCCCAAGATGGATGGACCCCAGAAAAGAATCGACACTAAAACCGGTTTACTTTTTTGACTACAATAAAAATATTTTAAGCTTGTAGCTTGAGTATGAAATATATTTTGAAAAACTTTGCATATGGAAAACTAGCTTGAGCTGTACATACTTGCCCCTTGGGCAGAGTCCTTTGAATGGGATTTTTTGGTCCACTTCCTTAGTACACCATCTCACACCACTCAATCTGTATGAGTTGTGAATCCCTTGGTCCCCTAATGTGACATCATTTCTAGTGTTTTGTAATTAAGAGCATTTTGAATATTTGCAGTCTTTGTAAAGTCACTACCAATTCAGGTGCCATGTCTGTTTATATTTAATGTAGTTGCATATTTCTCAACATGGCATATCGCTGGAGTTTAAACATTAAGGAAGACGTAAAAAACAAGCATCAAATTGGGATGACGTCTACAATTTCTGATTTCTTAACCGGTTTTCATGCCTGTAGTTTAGACATTGATTATCAAAAAGAACTTCACTTTAGTATAACCTAAATATAATATAATTGGGTTTTTATGGGGCTTTCATCCCGGTTCAACATCTTTGAAACTTTGTATCATCCTCCCTTTCACACACAGACACACTAAATGTTGTTAGAGTCAGATTTGTTAAAATGTAGTCACATGTAAGCTACTTTTTGTACAGCTTTCATGATATAATGCAATATAATGTGAGTGTCAGTGTGTTTATTTGTGTGTGAGCTTGTGTTTGTGAGTGTGTTTGTGTCGGTGTATATTTGTGTGTGGGTGTGTGTGTGTGTGGGGGGGGGGGGTGGTCTGAGTAAGAGAAAGGGTCACAGAGTGTCAGAGATGCACAGTTTTGGTGTAAATGAGATTTGAAACAGAATTGTATTGTTTCAAAATGGCCTTTGTTAAAAGACTTAAACTCTATCCTATTGTAGACTTAAAGGTGAAACACCCCTCTTCATTCAAAGGGGAATTTCCACCGATTACACTATTATTGTTAATGCTGCAGGTCTATTTCAGATTATCAGTTCAATTGTATCCTGTTGCTTTTGTCTCTGTCTCTGAGTGTTATATAAGAGAGGGTAATTTTCTTCCGTTTGCACGGCAAGGTTTTTGTTCCACTATCCATTAGAGCAAATCTTGGCTGCCTGTCACAGAAGCTAGGTGGAGGCATACTCGACAGGCTATGCCGCTGTGGAGATAAAGATAAAGTTAGAGTTCGCTCTCGTTTGTATTAGTATTTCTGTATTTCTGAATTTCAGCCTAATTTGGTGTGATGTGTTAGTCAGTCTCTGCATATCAGTCTCTGCATATCATATGGTATTTGATTTGTTCCTCTCCCTAAATTTGAATACGTTGTGTGAAATTGATGAAGGGGATCTGCACAAACGAATGTTTTAGTGAATTTTTGTGCAAAATAAGAAACGGGCAGAACTAGAAAAGAGAACACGGACAAAAGGCCCCTATCATTCAATCAAGCTCACACCCTGCCAATCTCTCCCTGCCTCACTGCTGATAAGCTCCAGCACAGCTGATTGTCCTCCCGTCCAATTCATCATAAGAGTATTAGAGAGATATTGGTCCAAGGGGGCATGAGAGTTCGTCATCGGCAATGTTTGTGCAGGCGGAGATAATGTGCGGCTCTTGCTGGCTTATTGTTTTCTGAGGTTTTGTTAGAGATAAGAATTTGATGATGTCAGTTATGATGATGTGTTATCAGTATATGGTGGTACATGTGACTCTGAAGTCAGATCCCACAGATCCATAGTGTTTATTTAATTTTAAATACAGTACTTATCCAAGTTTTATTTCTTAAAATTGTTTTGTCGTAAGTTGCACATAACCATTACTTTTGGGGTACACAGTTCATAGTGATGAATGTGCAGTGCAAATAACTATTACATTCACAACAATTGTTCACATGCATCCTTATGATGCTGTTTTAGTTCACAATCCTTATGATGCTGTTGCAGTTCACATGCATCCTTATGATGCTGTTTTAGTTCACAGTTTTAGTTCACATGCATCCTTATGATGCTGTTGTAGTTCACATGCATCCTTATGATGTTGTTTTAGTTCACATGCATCCTTATGATGCTGTTTTGATTCACATGTACTGTTTTGGTTTCACATGAATCTGCTGTTTTGGTTTACATATATGAATCTTCGGTAACACTTTATAATAACTACACACAATTCATAATTTGTTAAGCCTTTGTTACTTATTAGTTAATGGTTTGTTCATCGTTAGTAATTTCTTGTTCATACATAATTTCAGTCATTTCAGTATTTCAGTAAAGCATTTGTTCACACAGTTATAAATGGTTTGTTCATTGTGAATAAACCTATCCAAAAAATATGTTTGTAACTACATGATTTATAGTTAATAAATAATGAAACAACCACTTATAAATGAAATCATTTTCCCATTATAAACCAGTTGCAAACTATTACAAAATGCTTTGTTCATCATTTAAAGATTACATTCACATTCATTAATTTACCAGACAAGCTACGTACACATGTCAATTAAATTGAAGGCTTATTGTTTTCTGAGGTTTTGTTAGAGATAAGAATTTGATGATGTCAGTTATGATGATGTGTTATCAGTATATGGTGGTACATGTGACTGAAGTCAGATCCCACAGATCCATAGTGTTTATTTAATTTTAAATACAGTACTTATCCAAGTTTTATTTCTTAAAATTGTTTTGTCGTAAGTTGCACATAACCATTACTTTTGGGGTACACAGTTCATAGTGATGAATGTGCAGTGCAAATAACTATTACATTCACAACAATTGTTCACATGCATCCTTATGATGCTGTTTTAGTTCACAATCCTTATGATGCTGTTGCAGTTCACATGCATCCTTATGATGCTGTTTTAGTTCACAGTTTTAGTTCACATGCATCCTTATGATGCTGTTGTAGTTCACATGCATCCTTATGATGTTGTTTTAGTTCACATGCATCCTTATGATGCTGTTTTGATTCACATGTACTGTTTTGGTTTCACATGAATCTGCTGTTTTGGTTTACATATATGAATCTTCGGTAACACTTTATAATAACTACACACAATTCATAATTTGTTAAGCCTTTGTTACTTATTAGTTAATGGTTTGTTCATCGTTAGTAATTTCTTGTTCATACATAATTTCAGTCATTTCAGTATTTCAGTAAAGCATTTGTTCACACAGTTATAAATGGTTTGTTCATTGTGAATAAACCTATCCAAAAAATATGTTTGTAACTACATGATTTATAGTTAATAAATAATGAAACAACCACTTATAAATGAAATCATTTTCCCATTATAAACCAGTTGCAAACTATTACAAAATGCTTTGTTCATCATTTAAAGATTACATTCACATTCATTAATTTACCAGACAAGCTACGTACACATGTCAATTAAATTGAAGGCCATTGACACAACAGTGAAAGCCAGGTATCGAACCCCCAACTTTTCAGGCTACTGCATGCTAGTCCAGTTTCTTATCCACTACACTACATTGACCCAGATAGAAACACCTACAACTATGCAAGAGTTTCTGTTTTCTTCTACTACACACTGTTAAGCATTTATTCTGTAAACTATTATTAAATCCTGTATTCTTCGTTTGTAAAGCATTATTCCACACAACGTTTACACACGATTACAAATGGTTTGTTGATAGTAAACACGCTTATCTACATTATATTTTTGAATTGACTGTTGTAATACCACTGGGCAGAGGCAGTGCAGTGGATAGGGAGCCGGGTTAGCAAGCAGTAACCTATAAAGTTGGGGGTTCAAGCCCCGGCGTCCACCAATGTGGCCTTGCCCTTTAATTTCATTGACATGTGTAAGTCACTTTGGGTGAAAGTGTCTGCTAAATGAATAAATGCAAATGTAAACTTTATAACTCATTTGTAAATGTGCTGCAAGGCATAAGACGTCCTCACTTTAGATGAGCTCACAAAATATCATTAACTAACCACTTGTGACTCCTGAGTTAATCATGAATTATAGTATTAGGAAGTGGTTTATAAAATATGTATCCTCATCCTAACTAATCATTAGTGCATGTGTATGTAACAACTGTTAAATAATGAAAATATTACTTAATCAAAACATATTATTGCATCATTTATTAAGTATTAACAATAATGTATAAACATATTTTAGATATAGGCTTATTTACTATGAACAAACCATTTATAACTGTGTGAACAAATGCTTTACTGATGATAATTTATGTATGAACAATAAATTACTAATGATTAACAAATCATTAACTAATATGTAACAAAGGCTTAATAAATTATGAATTGTGTGTAGTTATTATAAAGTGTTACAGAATCTTCTATTCTGTCATTTTGACTCTTATGTTTAGTTATAAATCTTATGTTCTGTATATTATTGTGTCTTAGTCTGCGAACATGAACCTTGTGTTCTGTTTATAGTTCCTCTTTTGCTAAAATCCAGACATGCATAATATCCAGACATGCTGAGTCGCCCAAGTGAAAGTTTAAAATCAACCACAGAGGAAGGGATAGAAGCTCATGTCACAATTTCGGTATGCGCTGTCTGACCTGAGGGTCAAGCTATGTCATGTTTTAGGCCATTGTCACACCCTGATTGTATGATTTAAAAGAAGCTTGCCTGCAGAACATGTCAGAGTTTGGGTACGAACCATTTGTCCCATTCTCTCTCTTTGCAAAGATAATACGGATCACTGGCTCCTGTCTTTTTTGCGTCAAAGCTTACAAAATTATCTAACAGTCTCTTACAAATTACTAATTCCCTCCACCTCAGTTTCCACACAGGAACTACCTGTTTATCAATTGGAACAAACAACAATGGTTTTACTCGGAACTGATCGTGAGGATTCAGATATTTCAGAGAAAGGGTATGGGGCAATTCCATGCAAAGGTCATCCTTAACATGGAAAAAAAAAGTTGTGCATACGCAAATAGAACTGTTGTTAAAATCTTCATTTAGGTCTATATTTTATTGTTTGTAACTGATCTGATTGAATTTGATGGAGAATTACACTCTTTTTACATCATAAATATGGTGTGCAACCATACAGAAACAACATTTTTTCACATGGTAATATTATACATATTTAAAAAGTGGATAAATGGACCCAAGGTTCAAACAAATTGTGTCATTTGACAAATTCCAGATTGACAAGGGAATGGTAGAGTAATGTCTATGCTCAGCTTGCCTTTAAGAGCACAACTCCTTACATTTGTAAGGCTTTTGTTTTTAAGTCAGCAAGTTCCATGGCCATGTCACATCCATAACGTTTTATAGGAAAAGTTTATGCTACACATACAGTGTTGATGCGACAATGCCCATAGTGTCTGTGCAAAGCTGATTTATATCAATGTAAAGTGTGATGACCAAATTGTGCCCCTTTCTTACTTTTAAAACCTTTAATGGTGCGTTATGGATGTGACGTTATGGATGTTACATAATGTGAATTTACAAGACTGGAGACTTTGTTATACCTCAAAGCCGATAAAACGTCTGTTCTAGTGGCATGTCAGTTTCAACGCATTTCACCTTAGTGTTTAGGCCTACAATTGACATTTCAAAGATTATTAGGTTGATCAAAACTACAAGGAGGCCTTGCCTAACTATTAGCAAAACAAACATAATATTAAAATACCTCCAGTGATTAGCCTAGCCATAGCCTATTTTCAAGTGGCCTAATAACGAAAATCTGAGCGATTATCTTCCTGTAACTGTCATACTGTTGTTGTACAGTAACTGGATTATTGTGTTAGCTGGTGAAGATGGCTGACTTTGCAGCTGGAGTTAACATAGCAACCTCCTTCTGTTGCAGATCTGTTCAGCCTGCCGCTCACGTCTGCTTAACACAGTTTAATTTTAAATGTGACGCGATATGCCAGCATTTGAAGTGTCAGGTCCTCTGTAGCTAATACCCACAGAGTAACATTAGTAACGGCAGCAATAAACTAGATGTACCGCATATCGGTACACAATAGGACCGCCTCTCAGTCCTGCATATTCTCTTCGCAAAAATAAATCACGCTTGTCAATTTGTCTCCATCTCCTACTCCTGCAACTCATGTGCATGTAAATGAGTGTGTGCATATGTGAGTTTGCTTTTGTTTATAAGAGTGTGTGTGTGTGTGTGTCTGTGTGTGTGCATGTGCGTATGCGTGCCTGTGTTTGTGTGTTTATGTGTGTGTGTGCGTGTGTGTGTTTCCATGCGCACATGCGTATGCGTGCCTGTGTGTGTGTGTTTATGTGTCTGCATTCATGTGGGTGGGTGTTTGTGCATGTGTGTGTGTGTGTGTGCTTGCCTGTCTGTATGTGTGCGACTGTGCGTGCGTGTGTGTGTGCGTGTGTGTGTGTGTGTGTGCAGGTGCGTGTTATGTGTGCAAATCACAAATGAGTTGGTATGGGTTAGGTTGATGTGGGCTCTTGAGACTAACATACCATAAATATTTTGTCATCTTGGGTGCAACGGTTCAGGTAGGGCTAGTTATAGGGCTAGGTACATGTTCCCTGGTGTTTTCAGTTGATGACGGTAAAAATATATATGTATATATATTTTATATTTTAAATGACTTGTTGTCCTGATTCTTCCTGTGGATCTTAGTGGGCACTGAGGAAGCAATAATTTCATCGCTAGTTTTTCATGATT
The DNA here is from genome assembly GCF_046254945.1 of Alosa pseudoharengus. NCBI lineage: Eukaryota > Metazoa > Chordata > Actinopteri > Clupeiformes > Clupeidae > Alosa > Alosa pseudoharengus. Next base: position 11,219,894 of record NW_027468657.1, read on the forward strand.
ACTATTTAAATTGTTTCATATCAAAATTCACTACTTAATTATGTGTTTTATGTAGTTTCAGTGTTTCCTCTAGGATTTTTTTAAGCAGTGGGGGCAGGCCCGTCCGAACACTCTTCACCCCCCCACCCCCCCCCGTCCCAACACCACGGAACTGACAACTGACACTTCGCTGCAACACAAACAATTATATTGATTAACCTCTATTCACACACTCTATTCAATGAGGCATTATTTTCAGTTGTGATTGAACTGTATTTTTGGAGAATCTACAACAGGTCTGCAAAATTAATTTTACAAGAAATTCTTTTGGAAAAATAACTCCAAGGCTCGGTTATAGGGGAATTCAGAAAGAGGTGGTCCATTGATGCCCCCCCCCCACGACACATACATAAAAAACTATTGTTTTTATAGCCTATAATTTAGTATGAAAAGTATTTCTTTTAAAATATGAATTGCTTAAAAATACTGCTAATTTTATGCAGTTTAACAAATGTATAAATTGTGCACTGTCGCTTTAAGACAGTCGCTTTAATTCACGTTTATTTCTCAATGATCTTCTGCCTGCACCGCTATGGCTAGTGCTGTGCCTATGGCTGGGCCCTCTCAGTTTTTAAATGGTCAGTAGTGGGAACTACTGTTGCCTTCATGATTTCCTTTTAAAAGTTTCTTATAAGAAGGAGATATACAATTATCAACAATGGCAAGCCAGCTGGAACCTGCAGCTCTCTCTCCCTCTCCTGAGTGCAGACGCGTTCCCAATTAAATGGATCGCATAACGTTCACATTAGATCTGCTGCAAAGAAGATAACTAAGAGTTAACTTAGTTTAACATGATGTTATCTCTATTTAACATGATGTTTTGACATTGACATTGCAAACTTTCTCTAAGGAGAATGAAAAGCAGTTTGCAGTAAGGCTAACCAACGTCGTCAATATCGCAGGAAAAAAATAGCGAGCAGCCTGATAACCAAATGAAATGCTCGGCGGGCCGGATCCGGCCCGCGGGCCGCAGTTTGCCGACCCCTGGGCCCACTTCCCCGAAAGCATCTTAAGCCTAAGAGCGTCGTAAAGTCCCTCTTACGAACGTCTTAAGATTTGCCGACTGTTTCCCGAAACCATCGTAGCTTAAGAGCGTCGTGAAAACACTCGTAGATCTACGAGTGCTCCAGAGTACTCGTTACCGGCTAAGAGCGTCTTACAGTTTTTCTCAGTCGCTTTGGTGCTTTTCTCACATCACTATTAACATTTGCACAGCAGTTAGTGCATTTCTCAAAACAATTAGTGCAAACTGCAAAACCTAGTGGATAACCTGCAAAAGCACGTCACTTGCTCAAAATGGATAGTCCATTCCTCAAAAGCAAGTCTTCATGTCAATGAAACTGCCAGTGTCATCAAAATGAGAAGTATTGACACCATCGTTTATGAACAAGATAGTCAAATGGCTTTGTCATGTTTTCATTATGACAGTTTATGCTCTCAGTGTTTTCCCATGCAAAAAAAAGGGCAGAACTCGGTGACACTACCTGAACATGCTCAAGACAGCACTATAGAGTACTTGTACAGCCATTTGAAAACTACGGTAGTTACACATTGCTGTAGTTAGGGGAGTAAGTGAGTACAAGACACTCAATACGTACATTTTTACTGTATGCTCTTTGCAATTCTACAGCATTGTGACAGAATTTGATAACTAGTTCACCAATTTTGTATGTAATGACTCAAGCAATGAAATGAAGACTATTAGTTTTATTGGGAACGACTATTCAGTATCCATAAGTATAGTTAATTTTGACTGACATGACATAAGCAAATGATAATGTTAAAAAACAGCAGAGAATTGTATGAAAGCAACTGATACATGTCCAAAAGCATTTGCAATTTGTTCAGAGGAAGGAAAAATTGCTACTATGATGTGCACAAATGACTAAATGTTGTGGAGGTTGAACTAATAGTTATGAGAATTTTTTTATTCTGATCTGAAAAAAGCACCAAAGCGACTGAGAAAAACTGTAAAGAAAGGTATACAATTTGCTTGGCAGATTTTGATAACTAGTTCACCAATTTTGTATGTAATGACTCAAGCAATGAAATGAAGACTATTAGTTTTATTGTGAATAACTATTCAGCATCCATAAGTATAGTTCATTTTCACTGACATGACATAAGCAAATGATAATATTATAAAACAGCAGAGAATTGTATGAAAGCAACTGATGCATGTCCAAAAGCATTTGTAATCTGTTCAGAGGAAGGAGAAATTGCTACTATGATGTGCACAAATGACTAAATGTTGTGGAGGTTGAACTAATAGTTATGAGAATTTTAATTCTGATCTGAGAAAAGCACCAAAGCGACTGAGAAAAACTGTAACAGTACTTCTCACTGAGGTCACCAACAGGACATACAGAGGAATTACAACTTAGAATACATAATCCAACTTACGTTCCCATTCTTTGTTGTGTTTACCTGTGATGAATCAGATTTTAGCGTGCAAAATAGCCTACATTTAATGGTCATAATAATGTGATGAAAAGCGGACAAAAATGCAATAAAGTTATGAAACGAGACGTTGCCAGAATAGTTTGACATTATCTTTGCTAAGTGAATATTTTATTAGGCCTATGAGGTAAAAAGCAGAGAAAGCAACATGTGGTTTAGTCTGTAGCCTACTGCATCAAAATCTAAACACATTTCCTCTCTTTCTTACTCGACTTCTTTCTTATCTTCAAACGTGTTCTTAAGTGGCACTGCGAAAAATTATTGCATGGTGCAACAATCTAATCTTAAAATAATTACAATTATTTATGTCTCTGTGTGGTATATAACCTACTTGGGATGCTTACATGCAGATGTCAAAGTGTTTCTATTTTCGTATTGATGTGAATTAATGTGTAGATCCGAAGTTTAAATGGTAGGCCTGTGTGACGTGCAGTCACCTGACATCATCACCGTCAAATCAGAGGATATTTCAGAACTATTCACGTGGACAGCTCCCCTTAAGAGCATCTTAAGAGCATGTTCGGGAAACAGTTGGAAAAACCAAACGAACGATCGTAAGATGAATCGTAGAAAACCCTCTTAAGAGCGTGTCTCCGTCGTTATCGGGGAAGTGGGCCCTGGCCTAGGCTAAGCATTCTGTAGCCTAATTCGTTAGAAATTTAAAAAAATGGTTGCACTTCTTTTTGCTAATTTATTTTCACATTTAGCAACAAGGGTAACAAACGTTTAGGTCGTGCGGCCTTTGTGCGTCTGTGTAGCCCAAATCATTAAAAAAAACTTTTCCGTGTCATACAACACAACTATTTACTTTAACATCATTACATCTATTACTACATAGACTATTTCCAATTTGTATTATATTAGTGACTCACTTATCTTTTTAATGTTTCCAGATGTTTGATATCAGGATGTGAGCTGTCAGAACTGACAAGTTGAACGTTGTCTTATTAAAACGGACCCACCGCGGTGACGCTTAGGTGGAGGTGTTGTTTAATAGTGACTCAGAAGACAGCAAACGTTTGGACAATAAGCACATCAACACACTATGTGGAGTTAAACTGGACAGCCCCAAACCTCTGAATAGTTCTGCTTGTTGTTACAGTTTTTCTCAGTCGCTTTGGTGCTATTCTCACATCACTATTAACATTTCCACAGCAGTTAGTGCATTTCTCAAAACAATTAGTGCAAACTGCAAAACCTAGTTGATAACCTGCAAAAGCACGTCACTTGCTCAAAATGGATAGTTCATTCCTCAAAAGCAAGTATTTATGTCAATGAAAGTGCCAGTGTCATCAAAATGAAAAGTCTTGTCGCCATCGTTTATGAACAAGATAGTCAAATGGCTTTGTCATGTTTTCATTATGACAGTTCTCTCAGTGTTTTCCAATGCAAAAAAAAGGTCAGAACTCGGTGACACTACCTGAACATGCTCAAGACAGCACTATACAGTACATGTACAGCCATTTGAAAACTACAGTAGAGTTACACATTGCTGTAGTTAGGGGAGTAAGTGAGTACAAGACACTGAATACGTACATTTTTACTGTATGCTCTTTGCAATTCTACAGCATTGTGACAGAATTTGATAACTAGTTCACCAATTTTGTATGTAATGACTCAAGCAATGAAATGAAGACTATTCGTTTTATTGGGAACGACTATTCAGTATCCATAAGTATAGTTAATTTTGACTGACATGACATAAGCAAATGATAATGTTAAAAAACAGCAGAGAATTGTATGAAAGCAACTGATACATGTCCAAAAGCATTTGCAATTTGTTCAGAGAAAGGAGAAATCGCTACTATGATGTGCACAAATGACTAAATGTTGTGGAGGTTGAACTAATAGTTATGAGAATTTTAATTCTGATCTGAGAAAAGCACCAAAGCGCCTGAGAAAAACTGTAAATTGCAATGTTAGCGGCCGCCAACGGGGGTGCATAATGTCGGCAGGATCATTTAAAAGGCAACTGAGACTATTGTGCGTCTGCCCCATTTCTGATACCGTGGGGGAAGAAAATTAAACCGTGGCGGGCCGCCACTACCAAATCAACATAGAGGAAACACTGCAGTTTGTCGAGGACTGGTTCAGACACGTCACATCCATAACGTGAAACCGTCACATCCATAACGCCAGTTTTTCCTACATAATGCATTACGAAAATGACGCATAGTGTCAAAAACACACTTTTTGTGTTCATTCGAGTCTCCTTCATGCTACATATATCATAGTTTCGGCAGTTACCTTCAAAATTCACAGAGTTTGTAGAAAACCTGTAATCTCTCACAAAAGTGTGTCCATTTCATGTCACATCCATAACGCTGATAAAATGCCTTGTATTCTTAGGATGAAATTGATTATATGAAATTTGAGGATTTCTCAGTATTCAGAGGACAGAGGTTACATTAAAAGTTATGCAAATTAATTCACTGATACTAATTTTGCCCCCACTCTAAGGCATTTTGTTTACCAATATGAGTCCAATTGTCACATCCATAATGCTGGAACTGATCATTTACAATATCTTCCTGCTTCTGAATTCACAGACACAGAAACTCAACGTGGCATATTGTTAGGAAGCTGACTGCTTTTCACCATCAGTTTGCTAAATGTTTCTGATTGACTTCTGGACAGTGAAGCCAGATTTCTAATTAATTAGCGGTAATTATTAGCGTGTCTTTGCCTATACTCATTTGTCCCCGTAAGTAAGTAAGCACAGTTTATTTTTAGAGCACATTTTAACATAGATTGCACTGACCAAAGTGCTGTACATAGTGCATTAGCTAAAGAATGATAAGATAAAATAAAATAAATACACTTTGTGAAAAAGGAGCCCCATATTTTTTACCTGTCTACCGTGCTAAATTAACTGTTGAACGACCGAATCCAAAGACAGATTGTGCAGTCAGACACATTCTCACATGCACCCCCTTGATTATTTGAGGGTTTCTTTTTTCATTTTATTGTTGTGTATCTGTTTATGCTTTGTGTGCATGCGACTGTGGGTCAACCTTAATTGTTGTAGTGCCAGGATGTTGTAGTGCCAGGATGCTTTATTGCTTAAGCCGGGACCGTGGGACATGGAGGTGGAGGAGACCTTGGCTGGAGGATCTGAGGTATCTGGGGGCTACATGGGGATGAATGATACCAGCTATGTAGCTGGGGGCCAGCATGTGAAGAGCTTTAAAAAACATCAGCAGTATTTTAAATTGTATTCTAGACTAGACTGGAAGCCAGTGCAAGGAGGCTAGGACAGGTGTAATGTGTTCACGCTTTCTTGTGTTTGTGAGCAGCCTAGCCGCTGCATTTTGGACCATCTGAAGCTGTGCCAGTGTCAGAGGGAGACCAAAGTAGAGAGAGTTGCAATAGTCTAGATGGGAGATTATGAAGGCATGGATGAAGTTTTCCAGATCAGTAGGTCTAGTTCTAATCCAGTACCCTGTCATACGTGACAGATTTGGTCCACACTGCCATTATACTGGACCTATACAGATGGCATCATGCCCAAACAGCATCCCCATTCCACCTGATATGGTATGTTCTGTAACAAAGCCTCTTTGTGCTATGTAAAGCTTCCTTGTGCCGTGAATAAACACTAGTCCCAATATCCAAATGCCAGTTTAAACATTCTTGCCCGTTATCATTACGGAAGCAGGAAAGACTTATACAGTGTGTAAAGTGGCATTACAAGAACTCCTCTCCTCCTCTCCTTATTACACCAAATCTATTGTGCTTCCAAGAAAGTAGTTTAGACCAGAATGCATCAGCCTGTTTCCTTTCGATACTCTTATGAAGTTCAAAAGGGAACACAAAACCCACTCTATAGATAGTCAGATGTCATCAGAAAACATGCTGGAGACTTCTTTAACACCCTAATTTTTAGGGGTGCACAAAATGCAACTCCATGTTAAGCCTGTTAGTGGCACTTGGACAGTTAAAAAGTCGAGAACAGACACAGTTAAACGGCTAACACACCTTATTTAATTAGCATCTAACATGCCAGTTCCTGTGAACTTTTCATATGTGGGGTGAATCTGCCCAGCTACGCATGACCAAATGATTCACCAGAAGGAGTTGGAGCTTTTGTCAAATGTCCTCTTTGTGTGTCAATCTCAATACCCACTAACTGATTTACTCCAAGATAAATAAAGTTGATGCTCATCATTTGGGCCATCTTCCAATCATAATATGTATTTCCTTGTATGACAATGCAGGGGACACAAAGGGCTTTTTGTTTAATTTAGAATGTGAGGATGGCGTTGGAGTCTGTCTGTCATTCTGTGTAGGCACAGGGATGTGTTATCAGTGATGTTGCTGCACTGACTGTCATTCTCAACAGGAATTCCATTTTTGGGATTTTTCACGCTATGGTTCTTCCTCATTACTCGTGGACATAGAATATAGGTCAACAGTAGCTTGTATTAGCTTGTGTTCTTAAGAACTTCTGAATATATCTGGAATGCGTTTCCCTGTAAAGGTGTCTAGCATCATTTTAAGGATTTAGAATACTCAGATTGCAAGGCAGGTGATAATATTACAAACAAAAAAGACCAGTAAGACATACTATCAAATGCAAGTAAAAATAAGCCAGATGTTACTAAAAGATTCTACTGGGCATGGCATGCATATATCCGCACATGCAGCATTGTAGGTTCTACAATACTTGATAACTTCTACATACTTGAAGGTATCTACATAAGAGTGACATGACACTGTCATGAACGTGTCATAAACATTATAAACAAGTCATAAACGTTTATGACATAACGCTTCTGTCATTAAGTTTCGCACTCTACAACATACGGAAAATCAGGACTTACTTGACTCAAGATGCTACCCAACTCCTGGTTCAGGCGATAGTCATCTCACGACTCGACTACTGCAACGCCCTCCTGACAGGTCTCCCAGCCTGCGCAGTGAAACCCCTTCAGATGATCCAGAACGCGGCGGCGCGCCTGGTCTACAACCAACCCAAAAGGGCGCATGTTACCCCGCTGCTCATCCAGCTACACTGGCTACCTATGGCGGCCCGCATCAAATTCAAGGCTCTAACCCTTGCCTACAAAGTAGTCTCCGGTTCTGCTCCCACCTACTTGAATGCCCTCATACAGACATACACTACCACCAGACAGCTGCGCTCCTCAGACGAACGACGTCTAGCTCTACCACCGGTACGCTCAGGCCAAACCAAACTTTTCTCATCTGTTGTTCCTCGCTGGTGGAACACACTGCCAGTTCCTACAAGGGCAGGGACATCCTTCTCCATTTTCAAAAAACTCCTGAAGACCCAGCTCTTTAGAGAACATCTCCTCTCATAGCACCACTCACAACAAGTCTTGCTGATCCTAGCACTCACCAGCCGTCTTGAACTAAGACGTATCAGCACTCACCAATGCACTTATTCTTACTGTACTTTAAATTGTCCTAAAATTGTTGAGAATCGCTTTGAAACTTAAATTGTTACCATGTTGTAAGTCGCTTTGGCTAAAAATGCGTCAGCCAAATGTAATGTAATGTAATTATGTGTTATTCGGTTTTTATCATGACAGGTTAGGGTTAGGGTTCATGTGTCATGACAGTGTCATGTGTTCGAAAGGTTGAGGTACAGAACTACATAGAAAATGCAAAAAAGACCATAATAAGGTGTGATAACAAAAGGTATCATGGAAATTACTCTTTCTCTCTCTCTCTCTCTCTCTCTCTCTCACACACACACACACACACCATTAGCTCTCTCTCTGTATCATCAAGCATCAGTTCACAAACGTTCCCAGCAACTATCTGACACCTGGAAACATTGCACTCTGCATGGTGTTCTCCCTGTTGTTGACCTGTGCATGACTGTGTGACAGGTGTGACAGCATGGACCTTCCGTAGGTCATTACCAGAAGTGACTCTCAGTCCCTTTTCTGAGAAACATCACCTGAAGGCCATACAATACCTCCAAACTGATTCACTCTAAAATAAATAAAGTTAACTCCCTATTAATAATAATAAATTATTATAATCCCTAAAATAAATAAAGGAACTCCCTATTACCAGAAGTGACTCTCAGTCCCTTTTCTGAGAAACATCCCCTGAAGGCCATAGAGTACATCCAACCAGAGACAAGTGTGTTGTAACACACGTGTCGTGATCTTTGCGATATCCCCCTTAATAAATATATCAGTTTTGCAGGCTTACATTTTTTTGTGGAGTTTCTATGCAAATGGATAATCCTACAAAAATGGGGTGGAATGGTAACAAAATCCTACCATGTATTTGTTCCAACCATTCATTTGCCATGTTAAAGTCAGTCAGTTGAGGGTGAATGTGTGCATTTTCATCATAAATCACGCCAGTTATTTTTGGGCGTAAAATGTTAATACATGCATATGTATGCATTTATATACATATTGACTTATTTAAAACATGTTTCTTAATTCTTCAATATATTGTCATATAAACAAAACACCAGTGATCCTGAGGTTTAGATTAGTTGATTTTAGGCTGTTTTAAATAGGTTTTTCAGACACATTACTAGGACACGAGATTGTAAATGTTTGTTATGGATTTCCATTGCGGTTCACATATTTTTACAGCCCTTCACAGAAAGCATAAAGGTACAGAATGTACCTACACACCTTTTGTGACTGATTGCCACTTAGTAACCTGTGCCAGAGGATTTGATTTGTAAAATAGGGTCAACCTGCCCAGTTTCACATAACCAGATAATTTGCTGGAATGAGTTTCATTTTCCTTTCAATTCCATCGGCCTTGTTTCGCTGAGAAGCAAGTGAAGGGACATGCAGTGCCCTGCCCAATTCCACCTGTGGTGTCGTGCATATTTCAGTGTTATGTAGACAATCTCTCTGTGTCCTCAATACCTCCAAACTGATTCACTCTAACATAAATAAAGTTAAGGCTAATAATTTGGACCATCTGCCAATCATAATATGTATTTCCTTGTATGACCGTGCAGAGGACACAAAGACCTTGCTGTGCACTGTAATAGCTTATGGGTGATCATACAGTACAACATTTCAAGAATGTTTCCCTCTGAAAGCATGACATTGGTGTGGCATGTTTGTCAATCTGAAGATGCCACCAGTCAGGCCATTTGAGGTGTCATGTCTTGACACTAAGGGCTGGTTCTTCCTCATTAGTATTGGGAACATCAGGTAGGTCAGTAGGTTAGTGGCACAAGACATTTTTAAAGAAAACAAATAGATAGATAGATAGATAGATAGATAGATAGATAGATGCCCATGTTCATGCCCCAAGACTGTAGCGCTGTGGCTGCCTGGTAACTCGAGCTAGGTGAAACCAACTGAACCAGAGATTTATGAGAATTATGTTTTAACCAAAGACCAAAAGCGTACCCTGGAAATCCAGAGTTCTCGCGAGAGCACAATGGAATTGTCTCTGCGAGACACTCTGGCAATGATCAATGATGCATGTTACTTTTACCTCTTGCATCCCGTGGAACCAATCAAATTGGCGCATCTGATATAGGCGGGCCAGAGGCGAGCTAACTGATGATGACAGCGCTGCAACGTTGGAGGTCAGTAAACATTGGTCGTAGTGTTATCCAATTGCGTCGCAGTCCGGAATCATTCAGAGCAAACATTGGTCTAGTGTTATCCAATTGCGTGCAGTGAGATTTTCAAATGCATGCATGGTGCCGCCCCTCGAGTTGGCTAGACCCTTAATCTTACCAGGGTCTGGATTTTCCAGGATAAAAGCGTCAGCTAATACATTTTAATCATTAACGTAAAAACACATGAAAACTTCCTGTTCTAGTTTGATACATGTTATACACAGCAGTGGTCATGCTTTTCTATGTATGTCCTTGTGAAGTTTGTATGTCTTTGTCAATGATTGTCCTAAATTTGTTTGTCCTTTGTTGTTCTTTGTTTGTTCTTTGTTGTCCGTCAGGCCTCAACGAAAAAGACCACCTTCAGCATTCACTCATTACTCCCGGCAGAGACAGGTGTCTTGTCCTACTAACACCCCACTCGTGGCCTGCACCTTGACATGGTGAGTGGGCTTTTAACTAAATAGGTCTTACTCTCATGTTCCAGGTTTTCAAACAGCCTTCTTGACTGGCTGCCACTCTCTCTTTTTTCGAGCTCCGCTTTCATATTTCCTAATCGTCTCATGCAAAGCCATTGTTGTCTGTGATAGCATGCATTGATGCGGGCAACGACAGGTGACGATAAGACATTTTTTTTTTTTTTTTTAAATGTCCATCTTCCTCAAGGAGACTTACCTTGTGACGTATCATGCAGATTTGGTAACCCATGCAGATCAGGTACCCACATTATCACTTCTTTCATTTCTCATCATGACTCATACACAGCATGGCTGTTGATCCAGATCAGTCACCCTCTATGATGAGCATTCAACTATTCAACAAAAGCATCCTTCTTCACAGGTATCTGAGCTGTACAGAAGGTGTGGCAGGGGAAACTGGAGGAAACAGCTCAGACAGATTACTAGGAAGAGGCGCCGGACACCAGGTCAGAGGTCGTCACCATGAGAGTCATTTTATTAGAGTGGCATAATGCATCAGATGAGAAAATAAATCTACTGACTACTGTGGCGATTTATTTTATTTAAAGAAACTACTGCGTGATCTGAAAGAGACCAACTATAGCCACAACTATAGGTCTGAAAATAAAATATAAAATAGCTGATATAAAATCCAGGTAGGGGGGACAGTAATAGGCGATGATAGGGCAGTCGTAGGCATGGGACTTCAGGTGCGATGAGTGAGATGAGGGCCAAACACACGGATGGCTGAGGACTGGTGATGGTATACCTCACAAGTGAGGTAAGGGGGAAGAAAAAGAGATGTAGAGTGGTTTAGTATTACTATAAATCAAAATGGTTAATATCAATAAGTATATCAATGGTACTATGTAGTGTTATACTATAGTGAGAATAGGCAAGAGAGGGAGAGTTGAGAGAGAGAGCGAAAGGGGGGAGGGGAGAGAGGGGGGTTGTATGGCAGCATAACTAAGGCATGGTTAAGGGTAGTCGACACCAGCGCAGGTATGGTCAGTGACCACCATTGCACGCATGACTGGGGTGCCAGTCACACGAGGACACAGCAGGGTGGTCCATTCCAAAAATCCCTGAGGTGGGTGAAGTTCCACACTGCAACATACCTAACTATGGGAGGCACTAAAGAGGTATGTTTTAAGTCTAGACTTAAAAATAGGGAGGGTGTCTGCTAATCAAATTGAGGGAGGGACTAATTCCAGAGGAGGGGTGCGTGGTAGCAGAAAGCTCTGCCTCTTACTGTAGTTTTTGAGATTCTTGGCATTACAAGAAGTCAAGTATTCTGTGATTGTAGCGGTCTGGGTGGGTTATATGGGACTAGGAGATCTTGTCGACATTGTCGACATAAGAGTGACATGACATCATGAATGTGTTATAAACAAGTCATAAACGTTTATGAGATAACGCTTCTGTTATTAAGTGACATTCGTTTTTTGTGATAACAAGTTAGGGGGCCCCACACTGATAGCTATATATTACTTATATATTAATTAAGCAACCAACTTTATTATAAGGGTCCATGAGGAGTGGTTCATAATGGGATAGGCAGAAGCACAGCTTAATAACAAATATATAAATAATAATACGTAATTAACTTTTCTATTAGTTAACTATTAACAAATACTAATACAATATTAGTTAATAGATTTGTTAAAACATTAACATCCAGATTTTATGCTAACAACTAATATTTAATTATTGATGAAAAAACTATTAACTTGTGAAGTCATTGAAAATAACTTATTTTTTTATGTTCTTCACAGAAAATGAGCCAAGGCCAATTAGTTTGAGTTAGAATAAATAATAGTTTTTCTTTTAGCAAACATTGAAAACGGGTCCCACAGACCCAAACACCTTACAAGGGGTAATAAAGGTTCAAATGCAGAATAGATGTGAAATGTTTTTCCCCTTCACAGAAAGCATAAAGGTACAGAATGTACCTACACACCTTTTGTGACTGATTGCCACTTAGTAACCTGTGCCAGAGGATTTGATTTGTAAAATAGAAACCTGCCGTTTCACATAACCAGATAATTTGCTGGAATAAGTTTCATTTTCCTTTCAATTCCATCGGCCTTGTTTCGCTGCGTAGAGAAGCAAGTGAAGGGACATGCAGTGCCCTGCCCAATTCCACCTGTGGTGTCGTGCATATTTAGTGCATATTTAATAGATTTGAAATGTTTTCCCCCTGCAGTCATCAAATGTTCTGCACAACCACATTGCCTTGATCTGTTTTAAATGGTTGAGCAATTAACTTGAGACAAATGTCCCATCATCATCAAAGGATTTTTTCCCCCACAGAAGTTCCTAAATTACTTTCCTGAGTTTCAGTGACGTTACTGTTTTCCAATGAGCATTAGTTGATTATTAAACCACTAGAGCAAAATGTATGTCTTTGCATGATAGATTAAACAGAGACTTCAAAATCCCCCTTTATGCAGTGCAGAGGCAGCGACTGTTCCATTGAAGTCTATGGCCATAGTTCAGAATTTTACCACATATGCTAAGGTCTTGGTTCTTTAGAGTTAGGAATGTGAATTTTGGGCATGTTTTCATGATCCTCAAACCCTTCTGACCATTTCAGGTACATATTTAGCATTTTTGAGCATTCCAGTCTGGAGAAAATCGACCTTAGATCAGGTGTGCGCCTGTTATTCATTCTGCTACTCTTAGCCAGTTGCTTTGTACGTACGCTCATCAATACGTCAACGAAACACCCCTTTATGCAGACAGGACTCAATCCCCATTTTGCGCCCATAGACAATGAACTATCTTGCTACGCCATGTATAATCTTTGATTAAATAAATAATGCTTGAGTACTGCCTGTGTATGAGCCAGGGAATTCCCCTTCCCTTGACATCACTAGGTTGAAAGATAAGCTTCAAGATTACAACTAAGTAAGTTGGCACAGTGGATACAGTATATACTGTATTATGGTTGATCATTATTCAGTAAATACACCAAACTTGTCACACGAAAGCTTGTCACCTGCACCCCCACTTTACTGACTGACTTGCTGGAGGAAACAGTCGAGGAGATGGACGGAGATGGCGAAGAAGGCGAGGAGCAAGAGATTGATGATGAAGACCTGCCGTATGATGAATAGACATCATTGAACTTGACCTTTTGACCTTTGATTAGAATCACTCTTATCTATTACAGTTTATTCTAATGGGGATTTGTTATACCCTATACAGTATATACACATATTTGACTATATGAGTGGTTTTCTGTTTTGTTTCAATAAATATAATACCAATATAACGGTTTGAATAGTAATTCCTTATTATGGGAGATGTTCATTTGGACCAACATGTGACAATATTTCAAGTAGGGATCATCAACATTTGCTTATTAGACATCTTAAAGACTGTAAAAATGGTCTAGGAGTTCCAGTTATCGAATGTTGATATTTTACATTTTGTTGTGTTTATTTGAGTTTTAATGCAACATACATCATCTAATCATGACAATCCTCACATCTATCCATTTCTAATGCAAAGATGAAGAGAAAATGGGGTGGATTGTGTCTGTAGGATGTTCAGATTCTATGTAGATTTAAAGTTTTCTTTTTTCACAGCTGAAAATCAAGCACGGACACAAAAGATAGTACAAAAAAAATAAACACATATGGGACAATAATTTGTGTGGGGAACATCAAAATTCCTTTTCTAGACACCGTAAGGATTACAAAAAACTAGGTTAAAAAATATACCTTTCGGGTGTAGATGACCACCCCCCCCCCCCCCCTCTCCTCTTTCCTACCTGACTAATAAGCTACGTTCCATTATCAGCATCATAGTTGTTCCCACAAGGCTTCCGTTTTAACATTCCATATGTTATCTTAATGCAGAGGAAGTAGATTGGGAACAAAATAGAACGTTCAAGCATTGTTTTTGTTTATCATGTTGAAAGGGTCTAAAGGAAAGGGAGAGTATCTAGACATACTGGAAACTGTAAGAGAGGCATCGTCTCCCCTGTTGACCTGCTCTTGATCCTTTTGTGTGAAAATGCTGTATGGGCGTATATTTAAAGAGGTTGCCAGTAAATGGTTCACTCGTTCTTACTTGAGTTTCACTCGTAAAGTAAGTGTAACTCAATCTCTGCCATAGTTTAAACACAAGCTGTTTAGGACCTTTTCAGTGAATGGAATGACATCCTGTGGGGCAAATATTACCAGAAGTGTCAAAACATCTAACTCTGGAAAACCAAATATTACCAGAAGTGTCAAAACATCTGACTGTGGAAAACCACTTTTTCCCAAAATAGATAAAGAATATCCATCATATAGGCTAACATTTGCATGTCTACTCAGTGACAGTTGTAAGACAACTCATTCTTCTTGTTCTCGCTAAAGATATAGGCCCATAGCATTGTACTGACTGGCTATGGGTTAAGTATTTTGAATAGTTTCTATTAAAATTTATGGGTTTTTTTTGTGTAGGTTTAAAAAGTGCTTAGACATCTTCTTATGTGCACAGGTGTCTATGTAGCATCATGTAACATTTCCGCTTCCATGTAAAACAGACCGCAGTTACCCATGCCTGATTTTGGCCTGTTGTAAAGGCCCATCGTGGGCTCAGTATGAGAATAAAACATCAGCACAATTACAATTGATTTCAAGTAACCTGATGCATGGAATTCATGAATTACATTACATTACATTACATGGATAACATGGATAATCAAATTGCTCTCAACTCAATATGCACAGTGTATACTTACATACTAACATACACAAACAAACAGTGCTACATTTATGACAGTCATTGTTTTGATTATAACAAATGTAAATAAGTAAAGTTATGTATGTGGGCCCTAGTTCAAAAAGTGCCCTCCATCTTTCTATGTGATCCATCTAAAGAGATCTAAGAGGCAAAGAACATATGAAGGGTTCAGATGCAAAAGCCTCTAAATGCCACCTATGTCAAAATTGAGATAAAGATGGTGAGTGGATGCTCTCCACACATAGTATACGCTAATTAAATAATTTAACTTCAAAACCCACTAAATACCACTCTCTTCCTTGGTCTGAAATATCAATTTATAGGCAATAACCTATAGGAGCCTGATTTTAAATGCTCATTTAAAAGAAAAGTGGTCAGATGGATTTAGAGGGTTTTGCATCTGAACTCTTCATATCATCATAGCCTAAGAGATCTAAGAGGCAAAGAACATATCATCATAGCCTAAGAGATCTAAGAGGCAAAGAACATATCATCATGGCCTAAGAGGTCTAAGAGGCAAAGAACATATCATCATGGCCTAAGAGGTCTAAGAGGCAAAGAACATATCATCATACAAATACTAGTTAAAACCCGAATGTCAAATATGTCACCTTTTGTATATTAATGACTATGGGTGTGTGACCTGAGTGTCATTTAGATTAGAATGGCTCTATTGTAGTCTGGCTTTCGCCGTCAGATCAGGCTGGGTTCACCCAGCCTAGCTCTGTTGTCTTCCCAAGAGGTTTTCACAAGGAAGTTCATGGGTCATGGGTCAGCAGCTCCATGTCAATCACCAAGTTGTCTTTTTTGACCCAGTATTTGAGTAAATTGGTTACAATTGGATACTTGTCACTAGGTAAAACCCAAATGTCATTCAAATATGTCATCTTTTGTGTATGTATTTCAAATTTAAGCTTGTGCATTTAGGAAGTGTACCTTTTGGAAGCTTAAAATATCCTTTGACTTGGAGGTAAGATGTTGAAAGAGAAGAGGGGCACTCGGTCCACCTGTTGACTCAGCGCATTCTTTTGCTCAGACAACGTAGCCGAGTCAGTCATGGGGAAATACCTCTCTGTCATTCTTTTCCCTCCTCTGTCCTTCCTTAAATATGTACAATGTCAATATTCATCTGACCCTATTTTTTGTTTTTCCTGAGCACATACCCAATGGGGCTTTTATATTTAAATGTATCACCAGCACATATTGTCGTTCCATGTTATGTATCTTAATTTAATACGTTAATGTGTAAAGCATGCTATTGTCGTTTCATGTTATGTATCTTAATTTAATATGTTAATGTTAGGGCTGTCAATCGATTAAAAAAAATAATCGAATTAATTACATACTCTGTGATTAATTAATCTAAATTAATCGCATATAATATTTTTGCCGTGAAAGTATTTTAAATATTTAAATTCAAATGAATCATTGAATAATCAGCATTAGTGACATTAAAGTTCAAAAACTCTTTAATTATTATTTTCACTGTTCAAATAATGGCCATAATAATATATGATATGACCTAATATGCTGAGGAAATAAATTCAAAAGTGCTATGGGAAGAAGTTTTTTTTCACATACAAGGCATTTCAGGCCACAGATATAACCTAGGGGACACAATGAAAATAAATGAACACTCAACACTCAACTCCCCTCAATGTCAACACTATTTCTTTGCATTGATGTGTGACTTTAGAGTTGACAAACTCCGGTGATATGCAAATTCCTTGCTGCAGACATTGCAGTTTATTTTAATCAACACTTTATTTTTATCAACACCATCAGGCCGTTTTTTAAAAGTAAATGTTCCAATCAATGATCTAGGCAGCACATTTTCTACTCTTTCCTTCATTTTACAGTCTAATGGTTACTGACTAGAACGGCTCTGGGTCAAAGGTCGTACGGAATCGATTAATCGGCACTATTTTTTTTAATCAGTTATATTTTCTCAAATTAATTAATCAAAATTAATCAGTTACTTTGACAGCCCTAGTTAATATGTAAAGCAACGATCCATAAAATGGTTGTCCTGTCAGGAAGTACTTCTCTGAATAATAGGCACTTATTGTTTCTGGCAACATCTCTGAGCTGTTCTATCAAAAGGCTTTATTGTGTATGACTATGGGTGTGTGACCTGAGTGTCATTTAGATTCGATTAGCTGTTTTCCTCTCAAGGGGTTTTCACAAGGAAGTTCATGAGTCAGCAGCTCTATGTCAATCACCAAGCTATCTTTTTTGACCCAGTATTTGAGTAAGTGGGTTACAGTGGATAGCATCATTGATTATTATTCAGTAAATACACCATACTTGTCACACAAAAGGTATGATTTATTGGTAATTACTCTCTCTCTCTCTGTCACACACACACACAGACAGGCACTATGGCATCCTCTGTGTCCACCAAACCCACTACCAAACCCACCTCTATGTGTCCACCAATTACATACAGACATGGATGACAACCACTCACCTGAAATTCAAGAGTATGACAACTGAGGTGTTGCTTCCAAATGCTTCTTCATTGACACCACCCATATGGGTATATATAACTGTGTGTTTATGTCCATATGTAATTATTGCCTTGGGTTGGAGGTTCATAAGCCAACTGCAATGACTAACTCAGGCTCATTGACACCACTTATGCAAGCTACTTATGGTTTCATAGGTCCTCTACAGTGGATCTTCAGTCAGAATACAAGCTTGCAGATTGCTTGTTTGTAGCCTACACTGCTTCATCTCATGTGACATATAGCAATTACGGTATGTGGCATGGAGTGAAACTGTTAGCTGATAGATAGCCAAACAGACAATATCTCCTCTTCCTGAGCTCGAGGTGACACTTGTGTAGGGTAGCCATCATTGGCACCAGTTTGATTCTCTCAGTGACTATTGTTTTTTTTACATGATGTTTATCATGCATCACAGGGATCGTTGTCTTGAGTTGGGTTGGGTGCCTTGGGAGATTGTTTAGCCACCTGTAACGACCTGCAACTCTGGCTCACACCACCAGAATGCAAAATACACTGGGCAGAGTAATAAACTTAATGTGCCCCAATTCCCGTGCGGGATGAATGAAACTAGAGGACCTAGGCATGACAGGTGACGTCATGGTGACACATTTTATATTGTCGTTCCATGTTATGTATGTGTAAAGCAACAATCCATAAAAGGGTTGTCCAGTCAGGAAGTACTTCTCTGAATAATAGGCACTTATTGTTTCTGGCAACATCTCTGAGCAGTTCTATCAAAAGGCTTTATTGTGTATGACTATGGGTGTGTGACCTTTAGATTCGATTAGCTGTTTTCCTCTCAAGGGGTTTTCACAAGGAAGTTCATGAGTCAGCAGCTCCATGTCAATCACCAAGCTATCTTTTTTGACCCAGTATTTGAGTAAGTTGGTTACAGTGGATAGCATCATTGATTATTATTCAGTAAATACACCATAGGCCTACTTGTCACACAAAAGGTATGATTTATTGGTAATTACTCTCTCTCTCTCTGTCACACACACACAGACTGAAAGACATACTATCCATTTGTCTGTACTACTGAGTGTCATAACTATCATATGTTCATCATCTACCTCCTTCCCCTCGGTAACATCATCAGGCACTATGGCATCTACTTTCATTCAAAAATGACATACACCTCTATGTGTCCACCAAACTAACTACCACTCTTCCTCTCAATACCCTCATTGCTTGTCTCCATGACATATACAGACATACAGCTGTTTATGTTTGTATGTGATTGTTGCCTTGGGTTGGAGGTTCTTAAGCCAACTGCAGTGACTAGCAGGCTCATTGATGCCACTTATGCAAGCTACTTATGGTTTCATATGTCCTCTACAGTGGATGAAGCTCCACTACACCACCAGGTGCCTTGGAAGATTGTTTAGCCATCTGCAATGACTAACTCAGATGACCTTAATGTTTAGCCATCTGCAATGACTAACTCTGGCTCACGCCACCAGAATGCCATGCAGGGCCAAATGCAAAATAAAAATACGCTGGGCAGATGATCTTAATGACGTTAATGTATGAGTATATATACTCTTTTGATCCCGTGAGGGAAATTTGGTCTCTGCATCTATCCCAATCCGTGAATTAGTGAAACACACTCGGCACACAGTGAACACACAGTGAGGTGAAGCACACACCAATCCCGGCGCAGTGAGTGAACAACAGCGGTGCTCGGGGAGCAGTGAGGGGTTAAGTACCTTGCTCAAGGGCACTTCAGTCATGCCTACTGGTTGGGGTTCGAACCGGCAACCCTCTGGTTACAAGTCCGAAGCGCTAAACAGTAAGTGATTATTGCATCAGTGACTCAGCATGTCCAGTAAAGTGTCTGGCAAGGCTATTGACCTGTTGATCTTTTCTTGTATGTGATGTTAGCTATTCAGGAAATATCTGTGCTTTGTTTTCAGAGGCTGTGATAAAGCCCATAATGTTTCTTTAGTTTGACTTAACCACATGGTCTAGTGTGAATATAATGCATTGTATAATTGTATAATTGCATTTACAATCGTCAGTTCTGTAAATTAGAGCTATTATAGTACAAATACTATATGTAAATATGATAAAGTTATTGTTCCTTTCACTCTTTATCATTGGGAGTGTCACATCAAGGCTTTGATAAGCAACCTTGGCCAATACATTCAGATTCAAAGCAAACATCTTGTAGACAACCTCTGGTCCACAGTATGTAATGCTGAGTCCAGATAGCAGATTATATCTTCTTACTGTTATATGTACTGTTCTGGGACAAAGGCTAATGAGTACAGGCCATGGCAATCAAGGAAGCATTGCACAAGGTATTCCACACATGAAAAACCCACATGTTTTGTATTAGAAATTCAATATATTAATAATAAAAATTGTTAGTGCCATTTTCCATATTGTAATTTAGACTCAGATTTAGATTAATATTATTTAGATTCATGTTTAGTGATTTTTTATTATAGCATGATTATGATTATGTTATGATTGCATAATTGTATTTTATATTTTGCATGTTAGTTTAGTATATGTTTAGTGTACATGCATTGCTTAGAATAACCATAGATGCATAGGACATAGGAGCTGCTTGAGAGCGTGCACTGAGCTATGACGTAGGAAGCTCGCGCATTGATGGAGTGTAAACTGTGTGATTTCTATCTTTTGTTTGTATTCATCAACACACTGTTTTCTACCATCGTCAACACACCAAACACGCATGGATCATTTTTTCTGTCTTAGAGTGGTTAAGTGAATGAATGTTGAGAAATACTTACCGATCACAAGAAGGGAACTTTAGCCACTACAGAAATTATCTGTACAAATATATGTACAGTATAAGTATATAAGTATATATACTGTTTTGATCCCGTGAGGGAAATTTGGTCTCTGCATTTATCCCAATCCGTGAATTAGTGAAACACACTCAGCACACAGTGAACACACAGTCAGGTGAAACACACACTTATCCCGACGCAGTGAGCTGCCTGCTACAGTGGCGCTCGGGGAGCAGTGATGGGTTAGGTGCCTTGCTCAAGGGCACTTCAGCCGCTCCAACTTAACTGTTCCTAATTAACCGTAACTCACTTCTTGAAAAAAATTGCTTTTGTAAAATGGCTCAGGAATCTTCAGGGAATATACAATACTGCATTTTGTATCCCTCAGAGAAATGTTTTTTTGAAAGACAACACAAGTTTTAAAACAAGCATATGGCATAAAATTGTTCAGACATACAGAAGACACTGTTATGTAGTAAATGACTTTCACAGCTGATGGCCGATTTTTAGTGAAGCATAGGAGTACCTGCTCCCTGTGCAACAAGGTGTCTGTATTTAATAATCTATGAGACATTTTATGTTCAATGTCCTATTGTCTTGAAGGGTATTTCTTTTTATCATCATTATTATTCTTGTATAGTTATGTTTTGTGTTAACTTGTTGCTAATATATAGTGTAAGACTGTTATTATTGGTTATTTATGACAGTAAGATGTTAACTTTACATAATGACTGAGTAGAGCCAAAGACCTTCTAGGCAAGTCCATCCTCTTGGCGGCCAGCTTGGTAACGCACTTTGGGCAGATATTGGGCAGCTATTTTCCTATTTGAGTGAATGGGGAGGCATACAGGAAGGGTTACTTACATTACAGAAAGGGGTGGGATATGTGTAGACTACTGCCATATTGGTGTTATGAACTACCCCCCATGCATTTCTGTGGAGGATTCTTTTGAGTGCCATTTAGAGCAGAGGTGGAGTGGTCAGAGTGTTTTGGACATTAATAGCCATTGTGTGATGTGCTTGATGTGGTGGGCACATGGTTGCTATTACACATTTCTCTTATATTCATAGTCTTTTCTACTCTGTTTGTAGCTCTGTTGGCTGTAAATTACTGATTTTATTTTATTTCATTGCCTAATATTATCATGAACTCTCACAAGGAAAGACATTGTGGGGAATACTGTTTTTCTGGCGACTTCTCATAGGAGTATTGAGATGAATGAAACAACACACAAGGTGAAATTTACAGATAATTTTATGTATTTATTCATTTAAATATTTCAACCAAAATAAAAGTACATCATTATAAAACAATGATTAAGCCACAAAAAGAACCGAAGGCAGAGAAACCTACTTACAGAGACCGTTCAAAGTAGTTTTATATTTACATGTGAAGTCTGCTTTCCAGCACCATTAATTCAGATTCAAGACAGATCCATGGTTCTACCAAAGGACATAATCAAAAAAAAAGTCTGAAAAGAGAAAATATCAAGTGTTTTCAAAAACTTAGCTACACACACCCTGCAGTCAATTCATAACATCAGTACAAATTAGCCAATGGCCAAATCAAAAGAACAACAGACAGCTTAATCAGTTTGTAGAGCCACACGTGACCGAAAAAAATCACATCATTTCATCTTTAGTCAGCGTTCATTAATGCAGAAGGCAAAGTGAAAGTGAAAGCAATGTTCAGCGTGACTTCTCAGCTATTGCTACACCCTGTACACTGACTAAATGGCTTTGGCTTCACGGAAACATCTGTGATTCACTGAATGGTCTGTTTTGACAAGAAAAAAAAAAAAAAAAAACAGACAGATGGATAAGGAAGCCAATTTGAAAACTATTTTACAGCATATGTGCAACTCTAAAAACCATGGCGTACCAAAGACCTCGCTGGCACTGGTTTCTTGGATTGTAAATTCTGGCTCTGAGACCAGAAAAACTGGCGAGCAGGAGTGGGCACTGGGAGGAGGAGCGACGTCGCTCACTGGATCTGGGCGAGGAGAGGGCTGCAGTCGCCCAGCTGGTCCAGCTGGTCCACGGCCTGGATGAGCCCCTCGACCCGGTCGGCGGGCAGCACGGTGCCAGCATTGCCGCGGAACTTCTTGCGCAGGCTCTCGTCGGTCAGCGGGTTGCGCCAGTGGCCGTAGAAGGTGTCGCAGCGACCGCGCAGCACGTCGCCACTGGCCAACGTCACCTGCACCTCGCTGTACATGCGGTCGAAGTTGGCCGGGTTGTCGGCGGGGTGCTGGACACGCACCAGCGCGAGCAGGGCGTGCAGCTCAGGCCGTCGCAGCGCCTCGTCGGAGAACGAGCGTACGGTCACCTCGCCGTCCAGCAGCGCAGTGCAGGCGTTGAACTGGAACGAGTGACGCGCCTCGTGCTCGGACTCCGGGAATGGCCGGTTGATGTACTTGGACACTGG
Organism: Alosa pseudoharengus; assembly: GCF_046254945.1. Lineage (NCBI taxonomy): Eukaryota > Metazoa > Chordata > Actinopteri > Clupeiformes > Clupeidae > Alosa > Alosa pseudoharengus. The sequence goes on from NW_027468657.1 coordinate 11,242,867, forward strand.
CACACGCAGGAGGATCTCGCGCACTGCCCCGGGGGACACGCTTCCACCGGTCAGCCCCACCAGGGCCTCGTGCACGGTGGCGCCGGCGTCGGCCACCCAGTGCATGCCCAGGTGCGCCGGGAAGCGCTTGAAGCCCATGTCCTGCTCCTCCAGCAGGAAGCTGTGGGAGTCATGGTCATCGGGCGAGGGCAGTGCCCGTGGGGCGTAGTCCTCGTAGAAGGCGCTGAAGCCTGACACGCCGGGCACTGCGTCCAGCACCAGCGCGCTGGCCTCCAGGCCTCTAGAGGCCAGCAGTGCCGCCTCCAGGCCCAGGCGCGCCGCGTTGCCAATGTGGAAGGGCTTGGACTGCGTGGCGGCATTAGCCATGGGCGCGCCCGAGAGAGAGGCAGCAATGGCCAGGGCATGGCTGCACTGGGAGCGCTCCAGGGAGAGCAGGCGGGCACAGGCCGCTGCACTGCCCATAGTGCCCACCACTGTGGGCGGATGGAACCTGGAAGAGAGAGAGAGAAAGAGAGGAAAAGAAAAGAAAAGACAGAGAGAGAGAGAGAGAAAGAGAAAACAGAGAGGAGAAGAGAAAACGAGAAGATGACTAAGTGAGAGAGGTGTTTTGGAATCGCTCACCACACACCAGAAAACCTTAGGGCTGAACAAACTGTCCCAGCTGGGAGGATACAACACTTTAAATAAGGACAGGTGGGCTTTTGTGAGCCTCTGTTCCTAAATTACACAGGGCACAAGGCCGAGCTGTGCAGGACTGAGTGGGCCCTTGTCAAGGCGTGTCAGAGGAAATAACAGATTATGGTATTTCATGTCATTTGGACGCAGAGGAGGAGGGTCACTGATGGTCATTCGGAATCGCAGCGGTCTGAGTAAATACATGTCTGAAGGAACTCTTAGTAACTTCCTTGGCTGAGCTAAAACTGGCCAAAGGGCCTCTCCCTACCAGTCTGCCATGTGTGTGTGTGTGTGAATGAATGTGTGTGTGTGTGTGTGTGTGTGTGTGTGTGTGTGTGTGTGTGTGTGTGTGTGTGTGTGAGAGAGAGAGAGAGAGAGAGTGACACAGAGTGACCGGAAAATGCCAATGTTGTGGGATATGTTTGCATGCATTAACTGAACCTCTCTAGAGTTTATTTAGAGGTTCTGTTATTCTGGCTTCATTTAAAGTGACTGCTGTTATTGCAATCTCACAATCTCTCTCCTATATGTATTTTTGAGTATAGTAACCAAACAAACACATGCTGCAACACAAGATCTTGTGTCCAGTGGACTAAAAACAAAACCAGAACTTATGTTTAAAAGGAACTTATTGGTTCCTCCTTCACTCACCTCTTTGGGATGTTGCAAGCTTCGTTGGAGAACCTCAACAGCCGACCTTGGACCTCGATGCCCACGTTGAAGGCCAACAGGAAGTCCAGACCGCTTGGCTTGCTGTTGCCAGGCAACATATCACTGATGGCCAACAGGGCGGGCAGAACGGCACCAGAGGGGTGGGTGGCCGGATGCCAGGTGTCATCAAAGTCCATGGAGTGGGACTGTGGGGTGGGGAGAAAGACACAAGTTAGAGCCACCTCTAACAAACCCCCCTCATTCTTTGTTCTTATTCTTGGCCTGGCTATTGAAGATGGGCAAACCAAATGTTGCCCCAAGTCCCAGCGTTATTCTGGGACGGGCCTGTTCCTCGAGTTCTTTAGTGTGCTTCTCTACTCAGTTGGAGGCTTTGGTCGAGCCATTTGTACGGGTCAGGATATGGTCCTGTGGCTGTCTGGCCCCGACGTGAAACAAAAACACTCCCCTGGGCCAGAATCCGACCACAGGAAAGGGTGAGTGAGTAATAACAGACCCCGGGAACGTCATGCTCGGAATCAGTAAATAGGTATTACCCGGGAACATCTCTAATATTTCCTGACAAGGGCATCGGCTTACCAATGACACTGTGTTATTAGACTCACAGGAGAGGCATGTCTCGCTCCCCACCCCTGAACACTCACTCATAACCCCTTCATGTCCAAACACTTCCAAACACTTTTGTAGATTTTCACCATCAGCCACCTTCTCCCTCTCCCTGAAGCCAGCACCATCATTACCACCATTCCTGCATGCTTGGCAGCGGCAAGTCTGTGAAGACCATTTGATCCTAACATGGCAGTTCACTAGACCCGAGCCTGCTACGCATGTGCCACCGTGGGGGTTCGGAGGGTCACCAATACTCACCGCCACGCCGTTAACGAAGGCTGCCAGGGTAGGGGAGAGCCTTGTGTCCTTGCGGCCGTACACAGAGCTGATGTAATCCGGAGCATACATGTGCTGGAGAGAGAGAGAGAGAGAAATGTCAGTCACCACGGTGGTCACAAACTCCACAGACTAACCAACACAAACTCCCCAGACTGAGCCAGCATGGCTATCATGAAGGGAAGCTGTGGAGAGGAGCCAGACACAGACACAGACAAAAGACAGGGAGGGGGGACGGAGAGAGACGTTCTGCAATCACTGGCCACCAGACTACAGCTCCAGGCACACAGGAAAAAGCAGTTGAGGCAGCTCTTGGCTGCAGACAGCACACACACACACACACACATGCACTACGACACTGGAATGGAGTGTACTCTATAAAGCACAGTGGCTATCCGTCAAATGCCTTTCCTTGAATTCCACGTCTCGTGAAAACAGTGAGACTAAAGAGACATGGTGTTTCTGAGCCCTGGAAAACATGCCTGCAAACACTGTTTCATTCACTTGCTATGCAGACTTGGCAGTGTACAGATGTAATGGGAAATTCATGGAGTTCTCCATTCATGATAGCGACATTATAACCTGACTTATAGTCTTACATATTTGTTTACACAAAGTGACCATTGTAACTATTGCCAGCACTGACAGCATTGTTTGTGGCTGGATAAAAGAAAATGGTCACACACTCTACAGTATATCGCTTTCCATCTGGGCGTTAAATGACAATGACAGTGTTATACAATGTGTAAATGACAATAGCTCTAAACAATCAAACCACCCAGTAGAACTGATTTCATTGCCTTGGATCTCGGGGGCGCTATCACCACGTTAAGCAATCTGCGTGCTACCATGTTAAACGTTCTGCGTGCCAGCACAATAAATAAACCCAAGGGTGATAATATTAGTAGGAGGGTGATAATAGTAGTAATGTAAACATCCTCTATTCTGCCCTATCCTCACGTAGGCCAAGTAGGCGCCCACTGAAACTCAACACCATTGACTTGGTGCCCGCCGGTGGTGCCCGTGGGTGGTTGTGCCTACCTGGCAGTGCTGCAGCGCCAGCTCGAACACCTCGGTGGTGCTGCCGATGAGGCCCACGCCCAGGCTGTCCAGCACCATGCGCTTGCTGCGCTGCAGGACCGTGGGGGACAAATGGTGGGGCCGCACGCCCTGGATGAAGCGTCCGAAGCTGCTTGTGACCGTCTCCTCTGGGGCAGGCCGATCCACCACTGTTTACCGGGAGGAGGGAGGGAGGGAGGGGCGGGGGTGAGATGGGTGGAGAGAGATGGAGGTTGAGAGAGGGTTAACATTTCGAGATGAGTTACAGCTGAATAGCTCCATATGTAATGTATTCTGATGGTACAGACTGCTCATCCATTGAGAGTACAGTGTGTAGTACCTTATGACAATACTGTCTCGGTTTACACTATGTTATGATATAATGAAAGCTCAGCTTGGAGCTTAACATTACAAGAAAGGTGAGATGAAATTAGATGTGTGTGTGTGTGGGTGTACTGTGTATGTGTGTGTGTGTGTGTTAGTGAGTGAGAAAGAGAGAGAGATCTTACCATCCAAGGCTGATTTGTGCAGGCTGCGCACAGCGGACAGTGGAGTGATGGCCTTCTGCAGACAGACAGACAGACAGAGACACATGAGCGTCATTGCATAGTGCTGACAGATGAAACAACAGTGGACATTCCACACCCAACATTCAGCAAGCCGACCGACAGGTTCTCCAATTCCCTCTTCCCCTTTGAAACAGGAAGTTAACAAGCCTGCACTGCATTCTCCCAAAGAAAATGATAACACTTCACTCTTTGTCTTCTTGTCCAGTTTATCTAGTTAATGTAAACCATTTCTAAGTGGTTACGCTCTGACTTTCTTTCTTCTTCCTCTCCCCCTCGTTGTCATTATGGCACTCTATCATCGAATAGTATTGTTCAGCAGAACAGGTTCCCTACACCCGCAAGAGTGGAAAAAACTCTGAAATTTGACCCTGGAGGCTGCTGCCGTGATTTCATCATGACTCGTCTCTCGTCACTCGCAATCGCTCTGTCAATCTGCTGTCACACAGTAATGGCTGTTGATTCATGTATATCAATTGCATGGCCAAAAATAGCTACAGTGTACAGTGTCGTAACTTTTCGGAGCTCAGAAGATAACGGTCAGGCTAAAAAAAGAAAAAAAAAAGAAAAAAGAGAGAGAAAAGAGAGAGAAAAGGGGAAAAAAGAAAAATGGGTTTTGCCAAATACTAAGCTAGCCAGGATAGAACCGCAAGAATGCAAACCCATCACGAATACCAAGGGCTCAGCTCCCCTCCCTTTACACAGCCTCCAAGTACCAACTATGAGGAGCCTACACTCCCTCTCTCTCTCACACACACACATGTCATTACATTTCTCCCACATTAATAATGCAACCGCATAAAAAAAATGGCATAGCATCACACACAGACTGGTAAGAAAACAATAACTAACTAATTAACTAATTAATTTAACATACTTTTATCCCTAGTGTTGGTTCATGATGATAAGGCTCCTTACCTTCACTTTGGAAAGCATGTTGTCAGTTTTGATTGGTGCGGGAGAAAGTGAGTAAGATTCAGCTCAGCTGTTGCTCTCTTGCAGTTGGTCTTGGCTGCCTTGTTGCCTCTTGAGTGCTGGATGCTGTGGTGTCGGGAGACTTCGGTTCTCTTCAGGTTACATCTGAAAGCCATCCCTTATTTATAGTGCTGAACTCTGAAAGGCTATTGATATGACCCAAGGTCGGAAATTCCAAATTGCGTGACTTTTTTTTTTTCCATCACTAATGGGTGGGATTTCAGCTCACCAGCGCCGGAAACATATTGTTTAAGATGAGGGTCAGTGATGACATCACTTAGGGGGGACACCCGGTTGGCCCAGAGTTAAGGAACTCCTCCCATCCATGTGATCAGGTCTCCTATAAACTTAGAGCATCTTTTCCAAAGAACTGTACACTTCAGACTAAGCACCTCCATCAGGTAAATGACTTCTGTCTGTTTTGACCTCCGTTCATGTGAGAGATGTAATTGCCTATTTATATTTGTGAACACAAATATATATTTAAATACTACTTAGATTTTTTTTTTGTTTTAATTAAATTATGAAATTCTGCCTGCTGAATACAGTAAAAGTTGTGTAATACATGCAATATGATGACTGATGTTAATGATATGTTAGATTATTGTGTATTAGGATTATATTTTATGTAAGTAATTATAAGTATGTACAGTAAGTTCACACTTAAATTGTACTATTATTCTCATCAAATGTAGCATGCTTTATAACGAATATAGTATAATATATACTTTATAATGTGATTATCTGTTACTCAAAATAAATTGTAATATTACTACACATACAATTTAAAAAATGGTCTGAATGCATGCTAAAATGTTAGTAGTATAACTAGTAGTAACTGTATAAGATTAGAAATGTCTGTTAAAGTATGTTAAAAATGAAACGTACTGTGAGCAGAATCCACTTGAGCTAGAAGCCAGATGAGTGAGTGGAAGAGGTGAGAGTGAGACAGAGGAGTATGTACACACACACACACACACACACACACACACACACACACACACACACACACACACACACACACACACACGCAGGCGTGCGCGTGCGCTTCACTTTGGCTCAGAACACCTCGGGTGTGTGCAAACATTGTGTGTACGGTGTGTGTGGCATCCTCATCAGTCCTGTTGTTTCTGGCTCTTGACTTAGCATACTGCACCTGTGTGACGGAGAAACACCTCTAAAACACACCTGTGAGAGAAGGAAAGATAGAGCAAGAGGGAGGGAGGGAGGGAGGGAGGAGAGAGGGCGAAGAGCGAAGGTGGAGTTGGAGCAAAAAGAGAGAGGGGGGTGGAAGAAGTAGGATGGTTTGAAGAGGCTAGTTAAAGTGGAAAGTGTGGCAACAATTTTCAAGCATCACTCTGAATAAATATTTGCCTGTCTGAAACAAATTTAGATTTTATTCATGAAAACAGAAAGTTGAAGAAAATAACTCTGTGGTTTTCTTATAAATCTGTCAGCTGGTATATTAAAGTCCAGTGTGGATATTTAAGTTTCAAAACAGGAATTAGTCATGTAAGAGTTCGCCATAATGGTTATAACAGTTACAATGTAAAACTGTCTGATACCTACTGGCCATGACTGATAGGCTTCTGTTCTGTGCTTTGTATCAGTATTTTATCTTGTGGCAGTAAATTAAACTTGAGAGCTAGATCTGTAAAATTATTCTGAAAGTTATTGGAAGCTATTATTAATGAAACATCTTCAATCGTGATTATTTTGAGAACGAGCCAGTGGTAGGAACAGGTTCTTGGCTGTTGCATCTTATTTCATGTAGAGGGCGCTCTGCTCTATGCTGTCTCAGAGCTCTATTGCTGTCTGCTGCTTTCCTGTAAATAAACTGTTTCCAGTCAAAATATAACATCCTTTAATGACCAATCCAGCGAGCCTAGATAGGCTAAACACTGGTTATATAATAAGTAGTGTCAGGACCATAGACTGTCTAATAGGTCTGGAGTTATTGTAGGGCAGTGAAGATAAATGTTTAACTTGAGTGATACCTTCAGGGGTTTTTACAATTCTAACTCCGTGAAGGAAGTATTTGGGTGAATGGATCAATCCCGTAGACATTAAAAGATAATGTGTCAGTGTCACTTCCTGGTCTGTGTTTAACTTGCTTGATCTTTGTTTTAATATCAGTGTTTAATGTTTAATATCACTTGCCTTCTCACCTAGGAAGAAGAGAAAGAAAAAGAAGAAGCAAATTTCAAAAAGTCCAAATGGCAAGTGCTGATGGCTTCCCTGCCAGCTTCTACAGTGAGCCAGGCGTGCTTGGGCTCCTTGCTAACGGCATCAGCGCCTTCCTGGTTCTACTGCAGAACTTCCATGGTGCCCACACTGGTATCCTTGCACAGGGAGTAGAGGACATCCTTGCAGGTAGCCTACTGATGACGTAATCATATTGAATTACGGCTTTGATATCTTAAGTCTTTTATTTCAATTCAGTTGGCTACTCATACAGTATCATGTAGCCATTGTTGTACCAACACACCTACCTGTCCTTGATCCAAATGTTTCGAGAACCTCTGTTTTGTAAATGGTTGAATCCATTCTGTTAACAGTCACCTCATAATAAGTCCAAAATATGAAATTGGTATGGTCCGTAATATCATTGTATCATTCACTGGATGAAGACCTCATCTGAGTTAAATTGTTGCAGTTAAGAACAACCAGACTGAGACTGAGAATTTGTTTTTGCTGTTGTCATACTACCCATACAGGTAGAACTGGAAACTCCTATCTTGTGTATTGATTGTCATCTCATGATTTGAATCTCTTTCTGTTGACTCGTCCTGTCTGTAGGTGTTCATCTCATCCTGATTGGTGGCTTGTGCCAGCTAGTTGCCGGCTTCCTCGCATACCGCAAGTATGACCACCTCGGGGGCACTGCCTTCGTCGGCTATGCCGCATTGTGGATGAGCTACGGTGCCACACGCATCTTCCAGGGTGCCGTCACGCCCATCTCAGCCAACACCACCAACAGCTCTGCGTTTATAGATGTGCAGTTCAACATGACTGGAATGGAGTTGATGATGGAGAACGCCACGGTGACACCAGAACTCTTTGTGCCCAAGTCAGCCATCGCCGGACTGCTCCCCTACATCCTCCTCTCCTTCCTCCTGGCCTTCTGCTCGGCCACCGTCAACTACATCATGCCCTTCGTGTTCGGGGCCATCACAGCCACCCTGGTGTTCGAGGCGGTGGGCGCCGTTTCCGGGCCCTGGGCCCTGGTTGTGTCCGGCGTCCTCGAGCTCCTCATCCTCCTCTTCGCCATCTACGGCTCGGCCGCGCTCCTGGTCAAGGGCCTGGCGCAGCGCTACGTCCTCAAGGGCTTCGGCAACCCGCTCTTCAACGTGCTCCTCCTGGGCACGGCCAACTCGGGCAGCGCGCAGAGCCTCGGCCAGGAGAAGAAGAAGAACACCAAGTACGCCGAGCCCATGGCGCTGGGCTACTTCTGTGACACCGTCTCGCCGTTCATCTTCGCCTTCTACTCCTTCCACTACTTCCCTGCGTTCGCCGTGGGCGCCGTGTGGATCTCCATCAACTCGGCCTCGCAGCTCCTCTCCAGCTTCTACGCCTACCTCCGCCAGGACACCTACCACGCCACCAAGTTCGGCCTGCACTGCACCTACTGGCTCGTGAAGGCCTGGGAGGAGTTTGTGGTGTCCATCATGCTGACGCAAGATGACGCGGGGTCCGGCCGACTGGCCATGGTGGGCGACTGGTTCTTCGTGGCGTCGGCCATCGTCTTATGCGTGGTCTGCCTGAGCATGGACACCCTAGAGCTGCTGCACAACCTCTTCTTCCTCCTGCTGACCCTCTCCACCGTCTCGCAGATCCCGCTGGGCGGCTACTACTACTTCTTCGGCGTGGCCTGCTCGCTCTTCACCGCCGTGTCGCTCTACGGCACGTTCGCCCGCCTCATCAACTCCATCGCCGAGAAGTCGCTCATCCGCGTCGGGCCGCAGCCCGTCTCTTCCAGCCAGCTCCAGACGGTGCTCGGCGGGCTCGGACTCTGCCGCGACACCCTGGCGAAGAAGACGGAGATGTCCGAGGGCACCCGCTGCCAGCTCCCCGACGCCCTCTTCTACATGGTCAACGGCATCGCTGCCCTCGCAGCCATCCACCAGCGAGACTCGTCTCCGTCCTTCCTGCACATGACCGTGCCGTGGGTCCTCATCCCTGGGGCCATCATCCAGGCCTACGTCAGTCGCCTGCAGGTCCAGAGAGGGAAGCGCTTTGGCTCGGTCATCCCGTTCTTCTACGCGGCGGTCTGGGCTACCTGGACCTGGTACAGGTTTGCAGGTGAGGCACCCTATTCTACTCTACTGCGTCTGTCGTACAGTTTATGTATGAAATTAACCACAACCACAAATCTCACATCAACATGACTGTGTTATGTTATTTTTTTTGTGGTAGGACATCTGCTGCACATCTTCCCTGGAAATGCCCAAGGATTCTCTGCTGGAGCTGTAGCCTTTTTGGTTATAAATGGCTTCATCATGCTAATAGGTAAGTCTTCAGTAAAACAGGTTTTGGTTCATACAGACAGTTAGACAGTTAGACAGCAGGTATAAAATGTATCCCCAAAACAAAATTAAGATATTTATATTTATTTATTATTTTGTTATGAGATCTGCTCTTCATGGTGAGGTTTATTTGTGCTTTGTCTCTAGCTGCATATGGGAATCTGGTCCTGTTTTTCCTGACCATCATCATGGAGATTGTGTTAGTGTGTTTCCTTCTGTCTACTCTTGGGACTCTGCCCTACCAGCTGGAGAGTAAGTTACTGACATCACAATATATTTTATAGTGGTGCTTTTCAACATATTATGAGAATTATGTAAGAAAACATTGTTACTGAATGATCTTCTTTCTCTTGCAGTTGCCATGCTTGCCATATTTTCTATTATCTGCCTCTATGGGGCTATGGCATCTCTTGTAAACTGCATCTTCAATAAAACGCTTATTCCATTGGGACCAGCTTTGCTTAAGGTATAGTAGAAGGTTTATTCTTCAAAAGCACTTTCAGTTATTGAGTCAAGACATTTTTCAATAAATTCTAAGAACCCTAAAATAAAATCAGACATGAAGTCATATACCTACTGAAAGACATTTAGCAGATCAAGCACAGAGGTGGTTGAAGAACCCTACTGAGTTCTTCATGCATTGGCTTTCAACCTTAGAACAAGAAGAAGAAGGTAGCGGCTCCAAAGCTTCCCTGCCCTGTCCCGAGTTCTCGTGGGACGAGCGGAATCATGCAGATCGCCAAAATGCTGGACGAGGGCGGCGTCTGTGGAATTCCCACCGATACAGTCTACGCACTGGCCGCCTCCTGCAAGAACCCTGCCGCCATCGAGAGAATCTACAACATCAAAGTAAAACCCCAACGTTATTTATAAAATGCATGAATCATTTACCAAGTGCACTCTACATGACTATTGTATATTTGTTTGTGCCTTGGCTCTGTGATCATTGAATCATTTATTCCAGTAAAGTCAGTGTTTTGAGAAGTATATATCTACAAGTTTGGAGCTTTAGTTCATAACAGTATTAGGTTTACACTAGCGCTCATGTCAGATCCTACTCCTCCTCCTCTTCCTTCTCCTCTTCTTCCTCCTCATCTTCCTCTTCCACAGGACCGGCCATCTGAGAAACCGGTGTGCATCTGCATTGCCAACGTGGAGCAGCTGGTGGCTGCCAAGCCGCCCTTTAGCCCTCTGCTGTGGGAGTTCATGAGAAGCGTCTACCCCGGAGGCATCAGCTGCATCATCGCCAAGGGAGACTGGCTCTACAGACTCGGTGAGAGACCTCGCACTAAACCACATACAGTACGGTTGTTCAATCTCTTTGCTGTGTAATGAAAGAAAAGAAAGCTTAGCAGAAGAAACAACAGTGGGCAACAATGTGTAAACGTCCAGGAAGTCCAAAGACCTAAAGATAAATAATTGCAACGAGCACACTCCTTGAGCACACTGTAACAATCATGCATTTAGCAACATGCTTCAATATGAATGATATCTTGAATGAGTATGAGTGTCTGTGAAACAAAAGTAGCAGACTCTGCAAATCTGCGGTGCCTTTTGACCAATGGCTCAATGTGGATCCCTTTTGCTTCAGGTGTGGGTGGCGCATACGACCGCGTGGGCACCAGGGACAGCATCATGATCCGTGTGCCTGACCACACGGTGACCATGCACCTGTGCACCCTGACCGGGCCCATCGCCATCACGTCTGCCAACCCCAGCGGCGAGCCAGACAGCCTCCATCATGACATGGTCGTCTCGTAAGTACCTCCCGAGCTTATCCAGACTACGCCTACAGTGTACTCACAAAAAGTGCATTTATGTAATATGTCTACATTATACCTCAATAAGGTACATTGTAAGACAGGTGTACGATTAGGCTCAGTGTTATGTAACTATTACCCAGTTATGGATATCGTGACGTACAAGATGTATATCAGTTGTTAGCGACCGAAATGCTCTATGCGGCTTCTATGATCTTTCACATTCTCGAACCTGGACCCATTGTCTTTGTGATGAATTGACAATATCAAACAGCATCTAAGAACGATCTATCTATCCATCTCTGCAGTGTTGACCTTCAATTGTGGTTGCATTGTGGTTGCATTTCATTACATCTTTCACAAATATTAGTCTATATGTGAATTGACCTGTAATGATCTATCTATTGAGTGGGGAGCAGCCCTGTTCGATTACGTTCACCTATTCAATAAGTATTGTGAGGCAGAGGTTTTCTTTATCTCTGTTGAAGCTTATCTGACCATTGTAATCTGATGTAACGTCATCTCCTGACCGCAGTCCATTTCAAAAGAGCCGTGGTGTAGTTCGTCATTATTTCTTCATTATCATACAATAGCCGTTGTGTTGTGATAAGAGGAGCAGAGCTGGCCATAATGAGTTGTTTGTTACAGATAATAACAGCACCCATTTAAATCAGGAGCCGTAATGTGATCTATCAGTAAAACATGATTGACTTATTTTTAGATCAAGCATAACACCTATCAGCCTGTCTTGGAGACATATTTAATAAAGTACTCTGCCTTCCTCTATAATCACTGTCAAAGCCTCAACATTAAGGCAATAACTCATCCAATTACAAATGGCCAACAACCTGGGCTACAGGGTAGAATGGGCCATAACTATGCACAGAGATCAGCGGGAATCTGGGTGTGTTCTGGAATTAAAGAACGTTCTCTCTTGTCAACAGTCGCCTGGGTCACAAGCTCCAGGGAGTCCTCTGTGATGGTGAGTCAGCTGAAGTGGCTCCCTCGACAGTGGTTAACTGCCTGAAAATCGATGAAGGTAAGTTTGAAACACAATGTTTTGCATTGTACAGTATTTACAGTATGGTCACTGAATACTTTTCTCCTGAGCTATTTTAACGTGTGGAACAATGCAAGCAAAATAACCAATCCTGGGAAATGAAAGTGAATAGCATACAGTAAGTAAATGAATGTCTTTGTCTCCTATTTGCAGGAATCATTACCTTTGTGAGAGAAGGCTGCGTTCCTACTGCCAAAGTTATACAGATATTTGAGAGGGTGAAGAACAGCATGGCATGAAAATCTTTTTACAAAGAACAACACTAAAAGACTGCAACTACAACAACACTACAAGACTACAACTGCAACTCCAACAACACTAAAAGACTACAACTGCTACTACAACAAAACTGCAAGACTACAACTGCAACTACAACAACGCTAAAAGACTACAACTGCAACTACAACAACACTAAAAGACTACAACTGCAACTACAACAACGCTAAAAGACTACAACTGCAACTACAACAACACTAAAAGACTACAACTGCAACTGCAACAACACTAAAAGCATGCCTTTGCTTTTTCACTTGATTTGGTGGGATACCTTTTTTTTCACTTGACTTGGTGGGATACCTTTTTTTCACTTGATTTGGTGGGATATCTTTTTTTTTCACTTGACTTGGTGGGATACCTTTTTACACTTCCCAATCACTTGAGTGATTGTGTTTGCAATATGTGCAATGTGTGAAATGTAATTCTCTCTCAATTTTGCATGTTTTGTCTATGAAGTGCATATGCTGTGCGTATGTACCAAGTGGTATTTGTTACATATAACAATAATATTGTGAATGTTAATATTTAATTTAACAGTTGCCAAAGAAATATAATTGTAACATATTCTAATACAATCTATTGTATGATATGAGTTATTATTGAAAGCACCACATATACCTAAGGAAAAGGTAATCAATGCAATAACCAGGCTGGTGTGCAATAATAATGACACTGAATGACACTACATTCTTAGCATAAAGCTAATATCTTACTATTATATTTGTGTGCTCTCGATATCTCTGTATTTATTGTCTCTTTTCAATGTAATAAAACTATTTGTGAGATATTTTCTTGTGAATTGAGTTATTACTGTAAATATATTAACCTACAAGATGGTAGGCCCGCTATGGCCAAACTATAAAATATAGCAGAAACAAAAACTAAAATATATTTTGTCATCAAATTTCACGCTTTCTAGGCCATAATAAGAGGTATGAAATGAAAGGCTTAAACTTTTTGCAAACCTTTTTGAAGAGCTTTCAACTAATACAGTGAACAATGCAAAATACTACAGTGACTTTCTGTGTATTAGCTGCATTGTGTAAACAACCACAGCACAGTGTTTTATACAAAATTAAGAAAGAAAAAAAAAAACAACGTATTAACTGCACCCTTGTATTAACTGCAGTGCCCAATAGCCCAATGAATCAAAATTAGATTGTGCTTTGATTAAAAAGAAGAATGAAGAAAAGAAATGTATTGTCATGTATAGCCCACCCCCCTGTATTAACCTCATACCTCAAATTTTGCAAAATCAATGTATAAAATGGATAATAGTCGGGAAATTACGGTATACAACTGCAGGTGGGGCAGTATGTCTGCCAGCTTACAGGTGTGGGCCAGATGTCTACCTCTCACCTGGAAGCCCCAGGAGGTGTTTAAAAGTATAAGTATAAGTATACTGTGTGTTTCACTAATTCACAGATTGGGAGATTTATCCCAATCTGTGAAACACACTCTAATCACGGCGCAGTGAGCTGCCTGCAACAACAGTGGCACTCGGGGAGCAGGGAGGGGTTAGGTGCCTTGCTCAAGGGCACTTTAGCCTACTGGTCGGGGTTCGAACCGGCAACCCTTCGGTTACAAGTCCAAAGCGCTAACCAGTAGGCCACGGCTGCCCCAAGACAGGTATGCAACACGGATGCAAGTCAATTGTGGCAAAAATTTTAATTGAAAAAAAAAGTAAGAAAGAAAACTAGTTTGCGTAACCCGTACTGACCGTTGTGACACAGGTTAGTTTTACCCTACTGATGATGTGGTAGTGTAGTGGTTAAGGAGCTGGGCTAGCATGCCGTAGCCTGAAAGTTGTCGGTTCAATTCCTGGCTTCCACCGTTGTGCCCTTGAGCAAGGCACTTAACCCCAAGTTGCTCCAGGGACAATGTGATCCCTTGTAATATAGCTGACATATGTAAGTCAATTTGGTCAAGTGTCTGCTAAATGTAATGTAATGTGTTGTTGGGTCAGTAGTTGGGACGCAGAGATTCCTATTCAGCCTCTGTCCAAATCTGACTGGTTCGGACCACTGCATCAACTATCAACACGTTGATAAGAAGGTCTATTTTAACAATCTAATTCTCCAAAGTCACAGACAGAAAACAATAAAAACAGAGAAAGAGACCAGGCAGTATGCCAAAAATGTTGACATTTACTACCTCTGTGGATCTCGCCGGTTTCCAAGCCCTTGTCACAACTCTGACTTCAAGCTATCCACCTTATTCATTAAACCCGAAATCTGTCCAGTTTTCATCTGCTGTCCATTCTGTTTACATTAGTCTCAGCAGGCTAACTGGAATGCTTCAACTTATAGACCCTTTCAACAAGGTAAACAAAAACAATGCTTGAACGTTCTATTTGGTTCCCAATCTACTTCCTCTGCATTAAAGGTCCAGTATGTAGGAAATAATGAAAAAATAAACTGTAACCATTCCAAAAATTATCACCATATGTTGTCAGAGAGTAAGGAAACACGATGAATTGAAGTAATGGCTTATTTGACAACATTACTCTAAGCCGTAAAACCCCGTAAAACCCATGAAAACGGGGCAGAATCTCTTGGAATTTTCGTTTATGTTTTGAACGATTAATTCTAGAATAGCGTATTAATAATGGGCTAACGCGTCCTCCTATTTGGGTTGCCAAATTAGCAAAGGCCAACTGTCAACAGCTGTCAGTTGTAGTCATGAATGCCTACGAGAGGCAGGCAAATTTCCAAAATTAAAACAAGAAACAAATTAAGTGGACATCGGAGGAGCTTCC
Source organism: Alosa pseudoharengus (assembly GCF_046254945.1). Classification (NCBI taxonomy): domain Eukaryota; kingdom Metazoa; phylum Chordata; class Actinopteri; order Clupeiformes; family Clupeidae; genus Alosa; species Alosa pseudoharengus. Next base: position 11,258,076 of record NW_027468657.1, read on the forward strand.
TGAGATGGTGACGTCTTCGTCAAACGAAGAATATCAAATCTGACGCGGAGCTGGCCATATTTCTCCACAACAGGTATAGCCTAGGCTAAACTTCATCTGCATCGCTAACTTCAGCTAAATATGTTACGTTGGTTAGAGAGGTATGTTTTGTTTTCACTGTTTCCGTAATGTGTAGCTGGGTCATGGTTGGAGAAACGTTAAAGCAACTGCAGGTCAACTAACGTTAGCTAAGTCTTCATTACATCTGGCAACCCAAAAGAGGCTCGCGTCTGGTAGTCTTGAGAACTTTCACCAGTGTTTTGATTTTGGCCTACAGAACGTTCGTTAACAATCCTACAAATCGCACCTTTAAGATAACATATAAAACGGAATGGGGCCAATTATGATGCTGATAATGGAACTCTCTTGAAAGGGTCTATATTTCTTTCAAAATGACAATTCTGCTGTCAATATGGTTATTCTATACAGTACATGACTGACAGAAAAATATGAAAGTTTGCTTTAACATGGCTTAGGATACGTCAAGCACTGTCTACCGTGACATTAAAATCAATACAACGTAGCTTCAGTCGGAAATAGAAAACCTAATTTCTGAATACTGAGGTGTCATGGCGATGCCCATTGTTGGCTACGGAATATCGTGGATACTCACAGCCAATTGGGGCCACAGAAGGTCATGATGACAAATGATGGAAAATATGACACCAGTTTGTTGGAGACATGGCTATTGTACGACGGAGGGTGTGTGTGTGTGTCTGTGTGTGCTTGTGTGTGTATGTGTGTGTGTGTGTGTGTGTGCATGTGTGGGGGTGTGTATGGATAGGAGAGACGAGGGACACTAAACCCCGTTTAGTTGTTTAGGTCCTTATGAAAGGCAAGACAATCGGTTCTCAAGTGTCATAAATTATAAGACAGAGCAGATCTGAGACAAGGCTCTGGTTGCACAGCTTATTATGATGGACTTTCCAAAGATGCATTTTTAAGCCACTATATGTTCTCTAAGGGGCCTTTGGTCACAGTGCACGTCTTCATGTGCACGTTCACCCCTCACTGGGAGTTTCCCATTGTAAAATCTTCCAGACACAGTGTTTTAAGACAGGGCAGTATAAGACGCAAGCTAGGGCAGGGCAGTATTAGAAGCAAGAGTGATAACTTATAAAGAGTGATAACTCCTAAAGAGTGATAACTCATAAAGAGTGATAACTCATAAAGACTGACTCATAAAGCGTGATAACTCATAAAGAGTGATAACTCATAAAGACTGACTCATAAAGTTTAAGACGCAAGCTATGAATTTGAGAGCCATGTTTCACTGAAAGTTTTTTGTTTGTTGGGATCTTTCCAGTAAACCATCCAGGTTACTTTCAATGCATGGGAGGATTTAGAGCAGTAGAGTGACATGTTAATACTGTTATTATTCAGTGGTGTCATTTATTGTGCAGTGGAACGTGGTAACTCAGAAAGAGTGGTAACTCATAAAGAGTGGTAACTTATAAAGAGTGATAACTCCTAAAGAGTGATAACTCACAAAGAGTGATAACTTATAAAGACTGACTCATAAAGACTGACTCATAAAGAGTGATAACTCATAAAGAGTGGTAACTCCTGAAGAGTGATAACTCATAAAGAGTGATAACTTATAAAGAGTGATAACTCCTAAAGACTGACTCATAAAGAGTGATAACTCATAAAGAGTGATAACTCATAAATAGTGGTAACTTACAAAGAGTGATAACTCCTAAAGACTGACTCATAAAGAGTGATATCTCATAAAGAGTGATAACTCATAAAGGCTGACTCATAAAGACTGACTCATAAAGAGTGATAACTCATAAAGAGTGGTAACTAAGAGTGATAACTAAGAGTGATTACTCCTAAAGAGTGGTAACTTATAAAGAGTGGTAACTTATAAAGAGTGATAACTCCTAAAGAGTGATAACTCATAAAGAGTGATAACTTATAAAGAGGGATAACTCCTAAAGAGTGATAACTCATAAAGACTGACTCATAAAGAGTGATATCTCATAAAGAGTGATAACTCATAAAGACTGACTCATAAAAAGTGATAACTCATAAAGACTGACTCATTAAGACTGATAACTCATAAAGAGTGATAACTTTTAAAGAGTGATAACTCATAAAGAGTGATAACTCATAAAGAATGACTCATAAAGAGTGATAACTCATAAAGAGTGATAATTTATAAAGAGTGATAACTCATAAAGAGTGATAACTCATAAAGACTGACTCATAAAGAGTGATAACTCATAAAGAGTGATAACTCATAAATAGTGATAAATTATAAAGAGTGGTAACTCATAAAGAGTGATAACTTATAAAGAGTGGTAACTCATAAAGAGTCAGAAGAGCTTCAAGACTTTTATCACATGTAGACAACTGATTAATCAAACGTACACATTCAACTGGACACACACACACACACACACACACACACACACACACACACAGATGTACACACGCAGATGCACATAAACATACACACACACACACACACACACACACACACACACACACACACACTGGTGCACCTAGACAATGGCACATCTACACACACACACTCACACACACACACTGGTGCACCTAGACAATGGCACACACACACACACACACACACACACACACACACACACACACAGTGTAATGGCATGGGCTCAAGGGCTGGCAACCCCTATAGACATCAGCACATAGTCTGAGAATTCGGGGGCCTTCTCGGCCACTCCTCTCACTACCTGGCAAATAAACACTCAAGAGAACACCAGCCTTACCCCCCCCCTGCCCACACCCACCAACCAGCACAAACATAAAGACTGTGGACTGAGTAAAAATTCCTTCCTTGTCCCGTTCCACTCACACGTGCTGTGCCCGGTAACAGTCACTGGGGAAGTTCCTAAGAAAAACATTGGGTGCTACACTCAGTTAGCAGCACATGTCCAGTCCAGTAGACGTGTGTGTGTGTGTGTGTGTCTGTGTGTCTGTGACTGGTGGCAAGACGTGTTTTTATAAAGTCTTCTTCGGTCATCACCCACTGTCTCCGTCTTTGATGTGTGAATAATCTGTGCAAAACTTTATTTCCCCTTTCTTGTTTTTACAGTAGCAGTATTCAATAAAAACAATCTGGTAAATGTCTCTGTAAAAAAGCAAAAGTGCAGTAACTCTGAATGTTGATTTACTGTTTAATGTTGAAGTCTGTATTTGAACTATATGGACTGTGGCGGTTTGCAACAGCTTATTCTGAAAAAAACCTCATTTGAAAAACAGATTCATTGTAGAATTTTCACATGCTGCAGAGGTCAAAAATATAACTATGAATCAAAATAGTTATGAGTTATTAATAGTGAAAAAAACAAAACCAAATGCAGCTCTACTCTTCAATTACGATATAAATTCAGGACAGACTGGCATTTGCATGGACATGTGTCTTGTAAAAGCAGATGAATTCCACTAAATAGCACTAACTACGACTCTAAAATCTTTCAGTCTATGTTTTTGTTTTTATCTATCTTCATCTTGTGCAACAAAATTAAGTTTATTTTCAAGCAGATTAAAATAGCAGGAATCAAACGTAGCATTTTGTTGTTGCTTGGCCAATTTCAGAAGTTTTTAAACATAGTTTGCTTGTCATTTTGGACAATGGTGAAATATGGTATTTTGTTTTAATCTATGGATACCACTAGCAGATATATACTCAACCAGAAAAGAGTTGGGGAACATCAGAAATGTTGAACATTTTGGAAATGTTGAACGTGTTGGAAATGTTGAATATGTTTGAAATGTTGCTGGTTATGTTGTCAGGCCAAAAATGCCACAGGCAGTGACAGACATGACACGACCGCAGTACCAGCGTTTCCTGTTGCCCTCTCTTGGTGTCAGTTCACTGGTGGAAGGCAGGGAATGTGAAAGCCGTGCCAGTCATGCTGCCGGCAAATAACACCCAATTTCGATGGATTTCTTTCTCCTGAGGGTCAGGGTCACTTGACAAATAGCATTATATTTATTATACAAAAAAGCATTTACAAAAACTTCCAGCAGTGTTTCACTGATTTTGTTTTTATCCTATTTACAATAGATATGCACTTCTATATACATTTGATTTCAACAGAATTTAAGCCTTAATAATAATGATAGTCCTATAACAATGAAAATAATGTAAATATTGCACTTTGATCAAATATTGCACGTTGATCAAGTAACATACAGTCTGGTAGATGGCATTACATATAACAAGTGTGGTAACATTTTTATTTGATCTGACATGCTACACATAATTAAACATTCTTTAAACTTCAGGTTAACTTATCCTACATATGACCCTTTTTAAACTTCAATCAATGTGTCCTTTTGGATTATGGAATTAGGAAAATATCAAATTAATCTCCACTCATATACAGTATTCTATAATACTTAAAAAGAAGGATTTTTTTTATTCATGGTCCAAGTTCAAACCCAATGCCTCTGTAATGTAGTTTAATGAAGTAAAGCAATGAGACAAACTGAGACCCCTTCTTTGGCCACTAGTAAAACAAGACTGGAATATTAACTCTTGTGTGTGACATTCACATCTAAAGGGAGTCGTCTGATGCCGAGTTGGTGTCCAGTGAGTCATCCTCCTCTGCTGTCGTCTCCTCCTCGCCTGCCTGTCTCTGGCTTCCCACTGAGTCGCTGAGGTCTGTCTCGAACCCGGGGTTCATCTGCCCCCGAACGTGCTTCCTCTGGACCTCCTCAAACAACTGCAACACCTGCGGCAGGTCAGGAAGGCACCCCAACTTGGTCAATATACAGCCCGACACGCAACCAACCCATTAAAAGTACACTATGCAGCCCGACACGCAACCAACCTATTAAAGGTACACTATGCAGCCCGACATGCAACCAACCCATTAAAGGTACACTATGCAGCCCGACACGCAACCAACCCATTAAAGGTACACTATGCAGGTTTAGGTATTTTTGGATACTGTAAAGCTCCCTCTAGAGTCGCGATATATTTCTATTTTACTCTGCTGTTGTAAATAGCAAACTTCTCCTGACTTACACCCCCCCCCCCCCCTTGCACACATTGAAAATGCTTTTGCTGTGGAGGTGAAGGATCAACAACAGGCAAAAACTATCTCCAAAGAGCTATATCTACTGACAAGGTAGGCTAATGTTTCACGTTTCTCGCGAGATTTGTTCTTGAAGTTGCATGGCTGGATTTCTTGGTAGCCACTCATATGCTGTATAGCTATTAGGGGTGTAACGGTTCATGTATTCGTATTGAACCGAAACGGTACGGGCGTCACGGTTCGGTGCATGAATTTACACGGAGAATACACGGTATAAAAATACATAAAACTCGTGTGCGGATTAATTAATGTCATGCGCAATTACTGTTAAGTAGCGAGAGTTACGGGAGTTCTTTAGCGACACCTAACGCTAATCTGTAGCCTCGCCTTAGCTCTGAAGCTCTGATTGGCGCCTATGTTTTTTTTTGTCAGGACGTCGGTCGAGTCCGTCAGTCATTAGCAGCACTAAGGTTAGACCTACAAGAGTTAGAGGATCCGCTGGTCTCTTTAAGATCGCAAGTTTGAGAACTTAGTACAGGCGAAAGAGTGGATAAGATGAAACTGTGTGTCGGCGTTGTTCAGCATTGGGTATGTGAGTGGAAAAAATGCTACACATATTCGAAGCCATCAGCCAGATGATGTAGGCTACCAATCACTGAAACGAGGGGAAAAAAACTTCCCCTGCGCTTCAGCAGCCTTTGGATACACATACAAATAGGGCCAAAACCTATGGCTTAAATTAAATGATTTCGTAATGACAGAAAGCTATGTAAATCGCGTGGTAATTACCTTTATGTTGGGGTAACTTGTAACTTCTCACATGAGGAGCTGGTAGTGTTAAGTGCATAGACAGTAAAATAAAGTGACAACGCTAACCAGGCTAATAAACAAACCATGCTACGGTGAATTAACGTCAAAGGGCAAAGTCACGTGACTTCTAGTTGTAGTCTGTTTATGAAATGAAAGGAGCAATTTCGTTTTTTAAAAAAAGGCAAGATAGTGTGATATTTTCACAGTTAGTAGGCTAGATTATTACTTTACACACAATGAAAAATATTGAGGCAAATTGTAGACCCTTCCATATACAACTAAACACAGATGTTGAAGGTCTTGCTTAAGTGGATTTTTAAAAATCATTTTCTATGTAATTTGCACTTTCAGAAATAAGAGATGCTGTAGGCTAGGCCTATTTTCAGTTTTATAGCTGATTGTCTTATTTTGTTACAGATGGAGTCTGGGCACTTATTGTACTGTTTAGCCTACATCTTACACACTTCAGGCTGTTGCAGATAGCTCAGGGAAGAGACTGTATGACACTAGGTGGTACAGCCTGAGACATGTACAAAAAAAAATGCTTTCTGCATTTTTGTTTTGCTTTTCCCTCCATTGTACCGAACTCGTACCGAACAGTGATGTCCGAACCGAGGTATGAACCGAACCGTGACTTCTGTGTACCGTTACACCCCTAATAGCTATGCTAGATAAACGGTTCGCCTATTACAAGTTCGTTTACCATCAATTGGCTTCATAAAGGTGAAAATCTTGCATAGTGTACCTTTAATGTGACAATACAGCGATGAAAGCAGACATCATCATCCCTAAAAGAGTTCACATTGCTTCAACAAGGTAAATACTGTACCTATCCACAGTATTTTACTATGGACTAAGTAGAATTAGCAGTATTATCTGCCACAATATCATCTTGTTTCACTAAATTCCCCTCGAGATCAATATTTAATCTAATCTTGGCTTAAACTGCACCTGTGACTTTGGGATGAGTCCGACTCTGAAGAAGCCGATGTTGCCACTCTCAATCTTGGTACAGTCCACCACGGTGGAGGCGATGTTCTCTGGCGAAGGCCCATCACAAAGTACCCCCTCCACCTGTGCAAACACACACACACACACACACACACACATACACACAGACACAGACACACACACACACACACACACACACACACACACACACACACACACACACACACACACACACCTCATTATAAACCCACGAGAAGACTTTACAAATATACCTACAGCTAATGAGAGAGTCTCTCTCTGCTCTCCTCCGTGAGTGTATCCGCTGTGTATTTACCTTGTCTCCCAATTTAGCATACACCTGGTTATGATGAGTCGTGTCTGCTTCCCCTGTGGGGTTGGCTGAAGTCACTGCTATTGGTCCGACCTGAGAAATAAAACAAGACTTTGCTTAAAACAGAACATTACGATTCAACAATATGATACTTGAACTCAGGGAAATGTTTTGTGTGAGATTTTTATGACTGCTTCCAGAGATCTTCTGAAACTATAGGTTTAACTTTTTTCAAACTTCATTAGCTTATTATGCTCCAGTTTTAAAGTGTGTACAATTGTAAAATATTACAACCAGTTGAGTGATTTGGTGAGTATATACCAGGCTAATGAGCTGTGTTGCCACTGTGCAGTCTGGGTTTCTGATGGCAATACTTTGTGGTGTGCCAATGTACTTTGAAGAGTCTTTCAGACCAAAAAAATCCATCCAGGGCGCTGGAGTTAAAAACAAAACAAGAAATAATAATATTTAATTTATGTGACATTTTTTAAATAAGGAACCAAGGTGGATATATTATTTTCTTCAGTAATAATAGTCTGTTAGTAAGTTCATTCATGAGTAGGGGTTACTGTAGGTATAGTTATTTACACACACACACACACACGCACACACACACACACACACACCACACACACCACACACACACACACACACACACACACACACACCACAGACCACACATACACACACACCACACAGAGACACACACACACACACACACACACACACCACACACACACACACACATAGACACCTCGTGGGATGACGAGGCTGATGGAGGAGGGCCATGCGGCCTCCATGAGATCCCAGAGCAGAGGGTTGATCTGGTCCCTCACTGGCTCCAGCTGCTTAATGGACGACACCCACAGAGACATGGGACGGTCTCCAGCATGCTGCTTTGTCCTGGCACACACACACACACACAGACACACACACACACACACAGACACACACACACACACACAGACACACACACACACACACACACACACACACAGACAGACAGACAGACAGACACACACACACACACACACACACACGCACACACACACACACACACACAGACAGACACACACACACACACACACACACACACACACACGCACACGCACACGCACACGCACACACACACACACACACACACAGACAGACAGACAGATACACACACACGCACACACACACACAGACACGCACACACACACACACACATACACACACACACACACACACACACACACACACACACACACCACACACACACACACACACAAAGTGGAAGGGTTAATAAAATGTCCACTGTAATGACACCATTCCACAAAAGTGACACTCTTTGTTGTAACAAAATCAGATCTCACTTGTAGGCTTTTTCAACAGCTTCGGGGCGATTACAAGCTGCTACTAGTACATAGACCGTATCAGTTGGCATCCCACATATGCCACCATTCTTCATGATCTCTGCATAAAAAGGTAAACAAAGATAGGGTTACTTGCTAAGTGATACAACTCGCTTTTCTGTTATCAGTTGTAGGAGGAACTTAAGTGTTAGTTATTGCTTACACTGTTAAACAAGTTAAACACAAACACATTTAGGTATATTTTCAGGATCACTTAAAAAAAATAACTGAGTGTTATTTTGTAATACTCTGAAAGTTATACAAATATGAAGCGGAAACATGACTTTACTCCTTTGCTTGTGAGTTTGGATCTGCCATGATTCTAGAGTGGAAGTCTCTCCCTCACCTGCAATCTCCATCACAGATGTGGCCTTCCTGGAGGTCAGGTGGGGGCATTTCTCTCTGCCCGTGCCCCCCAGCTTGATGAGTGGGGTGCCCAGCGGCATCTGCGGCTTCTGGAACGTGCTGTTGAAGAGGTTGGCCAGGAAGCAGTAGAAGCTGACCAGGCCGAAGATGATGGTGACGCCGATGTCGTAGCCGTAGGGTAGCGCGCCGACCGCGTCCAGCAGGAAGCTGATGAGGATCAGCTGGAAGGTGAAGGCGTAGGCGAACCACGCCACACTCAGGTACAGCGCCCCGACCGTCACCAGGCAGTTGAAGAGCATGAAGCTGATGATGCCCACGGCGACGCTGAAGCCGCGCGTGCTGCCGTAGAGCCCGCCGAAGCGCGTCAGCCCCCACACCGTCCACATGAAGCCGTACATGATGAAGGCGGCGCTCTCCAGGGTCTTGCCTCGCGAGAAGGCCACCGAGCCACACAGGAGCTGCAGCAGGCCGCCGGACACCACCGCCCAGGGCAAGATGAGCACAGCCAGGGGCCCTTCGGCGCCCACCGTCGCCGTGATGGCAAAGGCGGCCAGCACGCTGGACGCGTGGCCCAGGATTTCAGCGTCGGCATACTTGGAGTAGCCGAGGTAAGGCGCGTGGAAGTCTTTGTCGTGCGGCCTCAGAGAAATGAAGCTGGTACGCGTGAGGAGGGATTTGAGCAGGCCGTCGCCCGTGGGCACTTTGTACGGCGACGCCTTGTTGTTGATGCTGACCAGGAGCATGAGGGCTGTCGCCACAAAGATGGCCGCCTGCACGCCTTGCGTCCCGCCCTGGAAGAAACCCCGGGGTTGAGCTGCGACCGCGATGCTGTACGCTACGAAGAAGAGCTGGTAGACGCTGTCCGCCACGCTTCTCCGAACGCTGAACAGCGCCAGGACGAAGAAGAGTATGGCGAATACGGTGGGGAAGGGGACGGGGGAGTACGGTTGTGTGCTGGTCAGATTCGCCACCAGGGCGCTGTAGCCCTCGGCGAACCTCAGGATGGCCATGAAGCCGTAAAAGGTGGCGGAGTAGATGTCTAGACCACGGTAGCAGAGGACACAGACGCCCAACTGGAATACGCCTGCCGTCCACAGCCACGGCACGTGGCCGACAAACAGCTGGGGGACCACGCCCAGCAGGGGGCAGGCTAGCACGCTAGCCGCAAGCAGGTTCATGACCAGGCCCACGGCCACCACATCGCCGCTATCCAGACCCTGCTGCGTCTGGGTCTGGCTGGCTTTGTCTGTACCGGTACCGGGAAGCTGAATATCACCGCGTGTGACATACGAGAGTAGGCGCCCAGTGCCGAAATATGCACCGACAAAGCACACTAAGAGGTAGTTAGCGGCCGTTGCGCCCTGTCCAAAGCTAAGGTTAGCAAGGCCAGCTATCTGATGGGCACAGGCTAAGCTGATGGTGAGAGCGATGATAAAGAGCACCACCTTCTTGGCTAAAATAGCCACCAGGGCCAGGATGAATAGGGCTAATGTGAAGGCTGCTAGGCCAGGTATCATGGCATTTCTGAGCCCCTGAGTGGGGTTTACATAGCCCTCCCCCACCAGAATGTACACAAGACCAGATGCACACCACAGGGCAGACACTGTCAAGCACAAACACGTGAAGAGAGGAGCAGGAGACAGGCTGCGTCGCACACCTATGGAGAGAAGAAAGAGAGAAGATTTACCATAGATACAAATAATGTTCAATGAGACAGGATTAGAATGATTGCAGTCGAAACAGTGAAATACCAGAATATGCCAGCAGGGCAGCTATAATGAGGAGCAGAACTCCCAGAGCTGTGCTGGAGATGAGGCTGTCTCCTGACACGCTGCCATATCCATTCACCAGAAGCAGCAAAGAGCCTGAGAGGGGAAAAAAAACACATTGCTCACTGTCGTGACAGGTGAGTCACAACACTGTCGAACTGAGGGACATGGTTTGCCCTCTACTGGCTATAATGTGAACTGCAGCAGAGTAGCACGGGAGAATACCACTCCAGAGATTGTAATCTACAGATCTTTCAACTTTCACAGTATTCATTTTAATTGTATGAGATATAGGCCTACCAATTGTTTTTGATTGCTATATTTAAAAAAAGCCTGTTAATTGTGCTGGAATCCTAAAGGCTCAGTGACAAAAACAACAAGACCAATAATGTGTTGATTGCGTGGTAGGCTAATGATGAAGATGATGAAAATGATTATCACAGTCATAATTATCGATATTATAATAACAAACCTAAAATGATAAACAAATAGTCTATAATGTGTTGAATGCATAGCAGCTAGCTACTGATGAAGAATCAATATTATGAAAATGATAATCACTGTCATAATCAAAATTATAACAACAAAAACAAAAACTATAAACACAGGCTATAATGCGTTGATTGCGTGAAACTGAAGAAAGCTTTTGAACATTTCACTTCTTAACTGGCAAGATGCGGCGAGTCTGCTAAAGTGAGTTGTTCAAAACCTTTATTTTAGTACACAAACATTGTTCTCAATGCTCGAGTTCATGTGTAGAGACCCTGGTGATACTTCGACCAAAGTTTCATGTTGTGTCAAGCCTTCTTTGTTTTTTAAGAATAGCGATTTTTATGCGATCCTAGCACTCCCATTCAAAAGGCCATTTGACCCGAAAACGACAATACGCTCAATCTTAAAAGTGGCGCTTTCGTCCTAATTATGACTTTAAACGAAAGTTTGACTCGGGTAGACTACATTCACAAAAACACCCGTTTTGCCCTGCATTTTGGCGAGAGTTACGCTTTATTAACATGCATCAATTACAATTTTCAAATAAATTAAATCTGCCGGGTGTAGAAAATACATACAACAGCATTTAAACATTCTTAATAATAAGGACAAGTTTCCTACCACCGGAGATTCCTAAGACTCCAACTGAGTAATGTAGCGACTGGATTTCAGCGTCTGCCATCGCGCGTGTGGATGAACCCAACTGTGTGGGCATCTTTTTATAACCAGGGCATGTAGGTACAGGACGTCACGCGCGTCACTCAAACTCGGTAAAGAACGCGCCTCTCAGATTTCGGAAACTTTCAGGAAAGACGGAGACCTTGAGGAAATGTATCGCCCACAGCAAGGAAAGCTTTTGTAAAAATTCCCAAATGAAAAAAAGCTTGTATATATATACCACCACTGAATGTGTAAATTGCTATATATATATATATATAGGCCGGCTCTGGCATATACAGTATCTTTAAGACAAAAAACATTGGCTTGACATCAGTATTAACTCAAAGTTGTGCTAAAAAAAACAATATTATCATACCAAAGTACTCACAGAGTCTTGAGTTCAAGGATAAGGATATACAAAAATAAAGTTCCATCAGCCTTCAAAGAGCAGAAATGGGGCCCTGTCTATCTCTATATCAGTTTATTCTTTTCAGTGACCAACTAACAACAACTAAGAGGGAGTCTGGCCAAGTTAGCCTAATATTCATAGGGAATAGATCATAACAGCAGTTTTGGCTCTGGTAAGGTAGAACATGTAAATTCATAGGCATATGCATACAACAGCATTACGATGAGCCTGTTTGGCATCAAAGACACAAGAACAGACAAGGATTTGGGGAAATAACGTCCAGTGAGAAATTATTTTATAGCTTGAAGGAGAGGAGTGGTGTGTTTTGGTGAGTGCTGGTGAACATATTTTCCTCATAGCAGGCAACTAAGTACCTTGCCACATTTTCTCAAGTCTATCAGTTAGTCTACAGTGAACCATAGGCTATCTATCTTGAGCAGTGTTTACTGCACGTACAACCAGAATGACTCTGCAATTTCCCTGAATTAAAGCAGTTCATTATAGCCCTTGCCTACAGCTCAAACAATGATATCACCACATGGGAGGGACTAAACCGGCTCGTCTTTCTGAGGGAATATAAGCGACGCTCGAGTCTATTTACAAGCTATCCTCTGAGCGCAACAAACTACGAACTCCTCCGAAGTGAACTTCACTTATACCTCAAGGTGAGACTACTTTATCTCATAATTCTGTCGACTTAGTTTACAGTAGACTAATTTGTCAGACACATTTCGCGCTACACGTGGTTATTGGCGTGTCGTCGTTTATCATGTTGTGCTTCACAGATATTTGTCAAAGTGCGCATCGATGCCAGTGTAGGCTACCATACTCCGGCAATATGGTCAGTTTTTAGTTGTGTCGCTCCGGACGTTTTGAAAAGGGAACTTGAAGTTAGCGGAACGAGGAAATGCGGGCAGTTGGCTGTTCAGATGTTGAAAAGTTTCGCTTCGGGCTAGTCGTTATAACCTTAACCGACGTTCATTCATTTCATCCAGCTTTGAACGCTCCTCCTCGCATTTAGCCTACGTGCGAAAACATCGTGTCAGTTTTCCCCCAAGTCATTGTTTACCTCTTGTAGGCCTACCTTGAGACGCAGTTACCTTGCGCTAGCCTAGTCTTCTGGGATTCAGACTGAATAGTAACCTAAAGCACTGTTCAGAGTTACATTAGTGCCTCTTTTATGAGCGAGCAGCAGAACAATTTCAGCGCAGAGAAATGTTTTGAGCAAGCACAAATAATATTTTGAGGAAAAATGAAACTCGAGCACAAAAAAACGTGTAGTTGAGCAAACATGAATTTATTCTGTGCTCCACAAATGTCTTTGCATGTTTGCTAAGTTTAATATGTAACAGCCTCTTTTCATTCAGTTTCACTCTACGCGTTCACATAAACTGTTTCTCCGCGTGCTCTGGAGATATCTCTAGCGCTCGCTCAACTTCTGATTGGTTGACAATTGTGCCACAAACGTAACGCTGTCTATAGTTTGTGAGCGAGCGGACAGGTGAAGTTGAGCGAGCGCGAGAGATACCTCCAGAGCGAGCGGAGGAACAGTTTATGTGAGCGCGTAGAGTGAAACTAAATAAAAGGGGGCTCTTACATAGCCTACATATTAAACTTAGCAAACATGCAAAGCCAAAGTGTAATAATAATCTGCGGTGATCTTTCACTTTTTCGAATCTTATTAAAAGTTTAGTTTGGAGAGAAGAAAGTAGCCTATTACAAGTGTAGTTTGTGATGTGCGACGTGTTGCTATTTGAGCAACATTGCTCCTGTTGGTTAGCCTAAATCTAGACGCACCCTAGCGGCGGCAAATTAATTTGCTCACATTTCAATGATATGGGATGGCCCGCCAGGCTACCTGTTGGTCAGTGTCGATAAGAAACAGACAAACATCAGCATTTTGAGCACAGATTGAACGGGCAGCTGAGGGACACATAGGAACAATTAGCTGAGTTTGACAAAAAAGTATATGGGACTAGATTTGTGAACTACACCTTTAATGTGAATGCAGTTGATGGAGCATTCATAAAAAAAAATATCTCTCTATTTCTCCATCTATATCTGTCTATCTATATATGTATTTCTGTGTGTGTGTGTGTGTGTCTGCGCGTACGTTTGTGCGCGTGCGTGTGTGTGTGTAGGCACAATGGTTAAACGCGTGGCAGTGATCCTGGCTGGCTGTGGTGTGTACGATGGCACAGAGATCAACGAGGCCTGTTCAGTGCTGGTGCACCTGAGTCGGGCTGGAGCAGAGGTGAGGACACTTTACCAGGCTTTTCACACACACACACAAAGGTATGCAAAAATAATGACAGAGGCACCCACAACAACACTTGTACACACAGGAAGACACACACACACACACACATGCAGCCACCATATGTGAACCGTCACAAACACTTATTTGTAACTAGTGCAAGTTTAGATGACATATGACTCCATGACTACTCATTGTCAGGTTTCCTGGTGTCAGGTTTCCATCCCCCCACCCCTCACTACGCCACCCACACATAAGCGCGCATCCCCACACCCCCCACCACCCCCGCACACACACACACACTAGTGCAGGGTTACACACACTAAGGATATTCTAATCATGTTGTGTTTGGCTAAAAGCCATTAGGCAAATTATAATTGAAAGGGAAAAGTCACCAAATGCACCGCCAGTCATTTTTTCATTTCAGTAGTGGCCAGAAAGATAAGACCAGTTAATGGGTGTGTTCCTAGAAAGGCATCTTTGCATAAATACTGTATATGTATATGTCTGTAAATGGAAAACACATACATAGATACTTTCAAGATCCCAAAGAAAGCTTAGTCATTTTTATAACATTGTAACAACATTATGACACCCACATTTCCATAGCTTTATTATAATGCAGTTGAACTCAATATAAACAGAATAATTGTTATAATAAATGTAAATATTACAGGATGTGACTGTCTTGTCTCTGTGTGGTCTAGGTGAAAATGTTTGCTCCTGATGCAGAGCAGATGCATGTGGTCAACCACTGCGAGGGAAAGCCCCAGACAGAGAAACGCAACGTGCTACAGGAGAGTGCGCGCATCGCCCGCGGCAACGTCACAGACCTGGCTAAGCTCGATGTGGCCGCCTTTGATGTCCTCATCATCCCAGGTAAGCTGACCAGTGTTGACACGCACATGCACACACACACACACCTGTCCTTTTCTCAAGAGCAGCCCTATTTCTTTATAAAAACACTGTCCAATATCCTAAGCAGATGAAAAGCAAGCTCATATTATGTGTTTAACCTGGATGTATTAGTCATTTATCAAACATGCATTCCCAAGATAAGCTGTTTTAATTAACCCAACAATCTACAGTTTAATCATCACTATATACTTACAAAGCCTCTTTTTGTTTCAGTTCTGATTATGTTGCTGTAAATATTTCACAAACATATTTACACATATTTATTTTGAATGCTGTTTTATTGTGTGCAGGTGGATTCGGAGTGGCCAAGAATCTGAGCGACTGGGCAACGAAGGGGAAGGACTTCTCTGTGAAGTCCGAGGTGGAGAAGGTGATCAAGGGCTTCCACAAGGCGGGCAAGCCCATCGCCATGTGCTGCATCTCTCCTGTGCTTGCTGCCAAGGTGCTGCCCGGCTGTGAGGTCACTGTCGGCCATGACTGCGAGAGCGAGAAGTGAGTGTGCGACCCTGCAACGCTGCGACCCCAACCTGATCACAACCGATTCGGGTCCTAAATCTGGTTCTGACCAGGATGTCAGAACGGAGTACAGGCTGTACTGGTCTTTTGGCTTCTGGTCTTCTGGCTTTTGTTACAACTTCCGGTACCTCAGTACCCCTCACTTATTCATGTGTAATATTTTTATCGATGGGTATTTATTATGATACAGGTTTATTGTCCTGTAGGGGAAATTTGTCTTGGACTCATACAGTATGCTTCTCACAAAAACAACAAAGATTTGATGTGTGTGTGTGTGTGCGTGTTTCCTTCTGTCTCCCCTCTCCAGGTGGCCCTATGCGGGGACAGCCAAAGCCCTGGGTGAGCTGGGCTGTAAACACGTGTGCAAGAACGTGACCGAGGCACATGTCGATAAGAAAAACAAACTGGTGACCACAAGTGCTTTCATGTGCAATGCGCCAATCCATGAGGTGTATGATGGACTGGGTGTCATGGTGACTGAGGTTCTCAAGTTGTAGCTTGCGTCAGTTGTAGGTGTTTGGACCCACGTCCTTTTTAATAATTGCACATCAGGACATTTTGTGGTTGTAGTTTTTGTGTTGCTGATTACGTTTCAACCTATGGTTGTGTTTTATGCAGTAGAACCATTTGTGAAATAGACATTTTTGCCTTAATGCTTACTGTCTGTTGTATATTGATATGAATAAAATCCTTTTTTTATTATTGGAGGAAGTTTGTTATTTGTAATTTATTTGTGTTACCATCCATACTGATCCACTATAGCAAAACATATTCATATTATAATTTGCTCTTATATAATGTGTATAGCAGTGTTGCAGAATAGAGATTGAACTTTTGACCATATCTATTTGTAAATGTGTCCCCATATAGACAACTTCCAGCCAATCAGAAAATAGTATCTTCCCACACTGTCATATAATTAGACACTGTGCGACACACATGATTAAGTCCTTGAACCCAAAATATCTGACGAAGGCCATAGGCCGAAACGTCTTTGTCTATTAGACCTCTCATATGGAGCCAGAGTGTGTGGCACTTTTCTACCAGTCAACTTTCTAGCAGTGGTCAGTACCTCACAAAATAACATTTGGTGTCCTGCCTTGTGCACAAACACATATTGTTGCCTCGTATATAGTAATTTCAAGAATTAAGGTCTTCCAAATAGTTTCCAGCTGTTTGGCTTAATGTGAGGGGATACTTGGCAAAGGAACACATGCAGGGCAAGCTCTAAACTGGAATGCAGGGCCATGTCTGGAACTCATACGCTACATTTAACCCTGGGAATAGCCAGAGCCATATAAATAAAAGGTTTACTCTGTTGTATAGACCCTTTCAACAATAAAAACAAAAGCAATGCTTGAACGTTCTATTTGGTTCCCAATCTACTTCCTCTCATAGACTGTATATAGAACTGGACAGTGTGCCGTCTGTTAAGAGTGATGCGAGCGCTAGTCCAGAGACCCCTGGTGGCTGGTTGCAGTACAATGTGTAACTCCGCCCATCCCCATGTATTTCAATGGCCAAGTAGCCAACTTTCCGTGTCACTTTTCTCACCTAAAACTATTTTTGTATCTACAACTTTTTATTCGAAAAAATAGTGTTTAAGATGCTTCAATACACACCATTTTTCTTTTCTCGCTGAAATAATTTTTTTTAATGTTATATTAACAAATCTAAAAAGGGCGTGTTTACACCTATGATTGACAGCTGGCTGGCTGCAGACACGACGCTTTGTCCATTATGTTTTACCGTCTAGGCTGCAGACACTACCACGTCATCGCTCACTTATTTTAACGACACCTGATTTCGACACATAATCTAACCCAGCGTTTCTCAAACTGTGGGTCGCGACCCACTACTGGGTCGCGGAGGCATGCCAGGTGGGGCGCGAACTGACGTGAAAAACAGGAGTTTTTTTTTAGTTTTTTTTATCTGTAGCCTGGGCCCAGGTAGCACCCGATGCGCAATGGACGCACTGTGTTATTCACAGGGAAGCGCTCGTGTCAAGGCAGCGTAAGTTAGTCCCGACCTACATGATATTTTGAACGTTGTTGTGAGAGTGGTGAATTTCATCAAAACCCGGCCCTTAAAAGCGCGTCTATTCTCCGCACTTTGCGAAGAGATGGTAGCTGACCAAAAGGCTGTACTGTTTCACAGCGAGGCAAGGTGGCTTTCCCGAGGTAAAGTGCTGTCGCGTGTGTTTGAGCTCCGAGTCGCCTCTTCTTGGAGGAATAGCGCATGTTTGAATCTGCAAGCACGTTCACTATAATGAACATTTCTTGACGAAGCTGGCCTATCTTAGCGATATATTTGATATATCTTAGCGATACATTTGAGTTAAATGTCCAGTTACAAGGCAAAGACAAGCACCTACCTCACCTAGCAAATAAGATTATTCACCAAAAAAACTTGAGTATGGGACAGACGCGACAGTATTATGCCTTTGAGATTTCTGAGCGAAATCGCTGAAACGTCTGATTGGGAGGCACTCTTGTGATCCCATGTATTAAACAGTAGGCCTACACATCACATCCCTGCAAAGTTTATTTCAAAAATATTTCCCAACCAGCAGTGCTCAGTTTGACTGGATTATGGATCCATTTAATGCAGCATGTTGGTATTTCATTGAATATATTGTACAATGCTGTAAAATGGCCTATACTTCCTAATATGTTGCTGGAAAACAGAAATATGTGTGTTATGTATTTATATATTATTATATCTGCAGCACCAGCTGATTTTAACTCTGTTGAAGAGGATATATTTAGAACTTGTCATTATTTCAATAAATTTGACAATTTCAAGCTTGACCTACCACTTTCTTAGAGCGATGAGGGACAGGTGGGGCTCGAGAATGCCCCCTTGATCAAAGTGGGGAATGAAAGAAAAAGTTTGAGAACCACTGATCTAACCTAAAGAAGTGTTGCTGTTATTATCATTAGGCTATATCTTATCACAGTCTGACTAAATACATATTGATAGTCATACATTGTGTAGTTGTTTGTAAGAGACATCGTTGTTAGTTGTGACCGATTCTTTGTGAAAAAAGATATGTGCTGTTCTTTCGTAGATGCTAAGTATATTAGCTCATAGCATGCTACATCATGCTAGCGTTAGCCAGTTGATAGGTAAAGAAAAAGGGCTCTGCTTGCTATATTGATCCGAAGTGACGTTAGCCAAAGTCACCATCATTTACAGTCCTGTTTCAAATGGTATAACGTAACCAGTGATTGCCGCCATCATCGTTGCAACTTCATTTGAATACACTTTGTCACTGGAGAAGGCGATGTTAAGTTTCATTAACGTTAACTCTTGCTTAGTTTTGCGAATGGCAATAAACGCCACCTAGCCTGCTAGGTCGACAACCTCGGTATGCCCATTTATGTATCAGCCCGACAAATAACGTTACTTCTGTTTTAGTGAACACATTATTGGACCATAGCTTAACGTGAGGAGGGATTCAAAGTTACAAATGGCCAATTTGCTTAGTATGCTCAGCGGTATCTGAAAATGCGTTAAGGTATCGTTGTTACCTGCGATTGCACTGCTGGAGAAGCATTTTGCATTGTTATGATTTGATCAGGTCTTGCCAGTGATGTGTAAATCCGCCCGTAGACGTACATAATTATAGTGCATGAAAATGCACTATACTGTTCTTCCTAGGCTTCTTATTCTTCTTATTCTTATTCTTCTTCTAACGCACTTAATGCAGCTTCAACCGTTTAACGTAGAAACTTCATTCAAACTATGTTACGTAGGTCTTACTTAGGACATGGGTGCTATGTATTTTTCAGCTTTGTAACTTTTATACTTTTTAAACTATTAATTAAAAACTACTCAAAATTTCCCCATAGACTTAACATGGGCTGATGACATCACAATAGAGCCGTTAAGCAATTAGAATCCTATGGCAGGTGTTCGGGCCACCTGGATCAACTGCCAGTCTCAGGCTTTAAGCATACAAACTGGCCCTATTAAGACTACACATCCTGTCCAACTGCTTCCTCTGCCAAAAACTGTTTCAAAATAAAAGTCCTCACTACAATATTTTACTGTTAAACAATTTAACCCTTTAAACTACTGAACTTTTTAACTGTTCAGCCATTGTAACTGTTACTTGTCATCAACTATGACTCCTACCCACTGTAGCTAGTTAGCATGGTTAGCATGCTAGCATACTAGCATGTTAACATGCTAGTTAGCATTTTTTACAAAACTGCTAAAAATGATTAGCTAAGTTAGCTAAGTCATATTGTTAGCATAGTTAGCATGCTAGCATGTTAGCATGCTAGTTAGCATTTTTAACAAAACTGCTAAAAATGATTAGCTAAGTTAGCTAAGTCACATGGTTAGCATAGTTAACATGCTAACATGTTAGCATGCTAGTTAGCATTTTTAGCAAAACTGCTAAAAATGATTAGCTAAGTTAGCTAAGTCATATTGTTAGCATAGTTAGCATGCTAGCATGTTAGCATGCTAGTTAGCATTTTCAGCAAAAATGTTTAAAATGATTAGCTAAGTTAGCTAAGTAAAATGGTTAGCATAGTTAGCATGCTAGTTAGCATAGTTAACAAAACTGCTAAAATGATTAGCTAGGTTAGCTAAGTCACATGGTTAACATGTTAGCATTGCTAACATGCTAGTTAGCATAACTACTAAAAATGAAAACATTAGCTAAGTCAACTAAGTATAGTATTATCCACCTATTTAACCGTTCAATCATTCCAACTATATTAAACCTTATCTACCAAGCAAATCATTTAACCATATAAACTATCCACCTATTTAACTGTTCAGTCACTCCAACTATATTAAACCTCATCTACCTAGCAACCAATATAGTTTGTTTTTACTCTGTATGATATTTTACATCATATTTTTTGCATTTTCATGCACTACTGCTAAAAATGATTAGCTAAGTTAGCTAAGTCACATGGTTAGCATAGTTAGCATGCTAGCATGTTAGCATGCTAGTTAGCATTTTTAGCAAAACTACTAAAAATGATTAGCTAAGTTAGCTAAGTCACATGGTTAGCATAGTTAGCATGCTAACATGTTAGCATGCTAGTTAGCATTTTTTACAAAACTGCTAAAATGATTAGCTAAGTTAGCTAAGTCAAATGGTTAGCATAGTTAGCATGCTAGCATGTTAGCATGCTAGTTAGCATTTTTAGCAAAACTACTAAAAATGATTAGCTAAGTTAGCTAAGTCACATGGTTAGCATAGTTAGCATGCTAACATGTTAGCATGCTAGTTAGCATTTTTTACAAAACTGCTAAAATGATTAGCTAAGTTAGCTAAGTAACATGGTTAACATAATTAGCATGTTAGCATGCTAATTAGCATAGTTATCATAACTAATAAAAAATATTAGCTAGGTTAACTAAGTCATATGGTTAGCATAGGTAACATTTTAACATTGTTAACATGCTAGTTAGCATAGTTACTTGGTTAACATTATTATCTTTGTTAACATAGTTAGCATAACTGCTAGCAAACATTGGAGCCATTCCAACTGTTAGTTATCGTCAACTATCTGCCTAAATAATTGAACCATTTCAATTATCAACCTATTTAACTGTTCAGTCATTCCAACTATAGTAAACCTTATCTACCAAGCAAATAATTTAACCATATGAACTCATCATATTTTTGCATTTTCATGCACTGTATTTCCTTCAGGAAATGCTTTTCTAGTTTCAAAATAATACGTCTAAATTGAAAACTGTGACAACTCATTGATAGGCTCTCTCAATATGTCTGTAATCGTATGCCTCTACCACATGCTTGCTAGTCTTTCACCAGAGAGGGCGCTCCATTATAAATCAAAAATGCAATACTGCAGCCCTCATGTCAGCTGTAAAAATGGTACTACGTTTAAAGAAACATTTTTATTCTTTGTTTCAAGTGCATAAGAAAATACCACATTATGATGATGATGGCTATCTCCGTTCTCATGGATCAAGTCTCTCATTAAAATGATATGCTGAGGAATATGATAAAAAAAAAAAAACACTGTCACTACCCTATGTTATTTAGCCTACATGACTTGAGTTTTTCCTCTTGAGCATGAAGATAACATTTGTGGCATAACTTCGTAGCTTCATAATGCATGCTTCGTATCCAAATGTCTAGCACCTAGGCCTGCCTACTTTATTGGCGTTTTAAACATGTTTAGCTTTGAAAAGACACATCACAAAAAAATGAAATGTCTCCTGTACCACACAGGGGAATTTCCGTCTGCTTTTCTCTGCCAAAAGTTAACAATTTTCAAGCTCCGCGTCTTTCTCTCAATGTATTGCTATACGGCTCTGGGTTTGCTTGTCCTCCGAGTTCGTCCTTAACGACGGTTGTTAGGGACCTGAAACCGGTTTATACAGTCTATGCTTCCTCTGCATTAAGATAACATGTAATGTTAAAACGGAAGCCTTGTGGGGCCAACTATGAAGCTGATAATGGAACTCTCTTGAAAGGGTCTATTGTAGTGTATCTAAATTTACTACAGTAGATGTCTCAGTCCATTTTTCCTCTGAGATCTGACCAAATGAAAGTGTCTGATAGGTGCACATGTTTTATATTGTTAGCCATGCACTCACATAGAGTGGATAATCTCCACACTCTTTGTCTTTTATCTGCTGTGCTTCATGTCATAGTTTCTGCAAACTAGATTTTCAGTTCCTCATTCATTAGAGGGAGAAGGTGGATAAGAGGGATAAGACCCTTATGTGTTCGAGGCGTTGTTATTCTTATAAAGAGGTTCTTACAACAAAATATTCTGAGTCTATCTTTATTTAGCAACCCAGTACAACAGTAGTAGCCCATCTTGCATGAACAAAGTTTCCCTTAACCCTTAACCCCCGTACTGACGTCACCTTCAGTTACTATAAAATAAAAGCATTCCTTACACCAGGGATTCCCAAACTGTGGTACGCGTACCCCCGGTGGTACGCGAGCTGCTTCTAGGTGGTACGCGAGATGAAAAGGGCAATGGCGGACAGGTATAAAATGAACATTTTAAATCTTTTGTAATTAATTCATGAATAAATACATAATTTCGAATCAGGCCATAATTATATGGAAACATGAAAATAAAAGAATATTATTTATAAACTCTGTATGTTCATCAAAAAAAGGGCAGCTTATTAAACATGACGCCTGGAATAGCTAGAATGCGTTACTTCTGAATGCGTTGTATGGTGTGGGGGGAAAGTTTCGCGGATATAACAGGTTTTTGAAAACAACAAAAACAGAAAGGAGGGAAGGAGCAAAGTTACCTGTGTTCCTCTTATGAAGGAGTTATCATGATACAGCTTTTCAATGTGTCCATCATGTTTTCACAAGTATTGAGGAAGTCATTCACTAGGCCTAGAATTACTTCCTGCATAGAATGATGTCAACACAGCCCAAACAGAATGTCAGACAAATATCAACTGTCTTGCTCAAAAATATATTTCCCACAGTGGTCACAACTCTTTAAATATTTAATTATCATCCATTGGGTATTACATTAAACAAAAAGGCCTTTGTGTCATACAAGGAAATTCATGCTGTAAGTTTTACAAGAAATGGAAGCTACCAGGCAAACTCTGCGTCAGCCATTCAATGGCCAATCATCTGCATTCACATGTCTTATAATGACTTGCCTGCTCCACTATTAGGTGCCATTATTTAAGCGTCACCTCCTTCCTCCCCACCACCACCAGTTGGGTCCCTGTTCAGCGTCCAGGGGGTAGGCTCTGCCCCTGCCAGCTAATAGTCTGTCAAGTCTGTCAAGCCCCTCCGATACCTGGGCCAGTGACTAGGTCCTACACCAAAGACTATTCTCTTAAGCCTCCTGTTGTGTTCGCGGTCAAATTTGTCTGTTTGACAATTTCTTTTCTCTTCATTCTCTTCATGTCCTTCATTTATTCTGACTATCATGAGGCTCCATGACTTTGTTAACACAGGGCATCTGAACACACAAAGCAAGCATTTTGATCATTATGAGCTAGCCTAGCGGTCATATAGGGATTGTCAAAGTTCTTTTTTTTCCCCCGTCATCAACTTCCTGAATTTTTGGTCAACGATTCCTGGGACAACGAAACACCAGGGCACATGAAACTTGCATGTAGCCCCACTAGACATTTACGGAAAATTTTCGTGCATTTCGGAACATTTAGTGACTGTACACCCATTGGCCTGTAGATGGTGGTCTTAAGCGAAGGGTTGCTGGTAGAGGATGGTGAGGAGAGGAGCTACAAGACAAGACTGTCTCACACACACTCTCTCTCGCACACATACATAAACGCACACATAAACACACGTGAACACACACATGCACGCATACACACACACGCATGCATACACACACATACAGTAGACACACGCATGCACACACACTCACATCCACACACATGCACACACATGCACACACATACACACATCCACACGCACAGACACGCACAGACACAAACACGCACACACATGCACACACATACACACATCCACACGCACAGACACGCACAGACACAAACACGCACACATTCACACACACATACACGCACGCGCACACACACACACAGGCACACGCATACTATCGGTATCGGCAATGATAATGGCTGATAAATCATTACAAATTCAGTAAAGAAAAAACGAATATTGATCCTTCATTTAGGCTGCATTTCCAGTATTAGCGTTATGTAGTTTGTCCACCAGATGGTGCAGCGTCTTGCTGCAAGACACACATGCGTTAGGCTACTAGTTGTTACCACTACACTCACTTCTTACAAGGACAACGTAAGGGTAGATTACGGTTTCACAGCTTTGTGACTTGTGTATTTATGGTAGGATGATTTTCATGTGAAATGTAATTCCCATTTGTTCTTGAAGCCCAAATAAAACTGAGAATGTGCTTGGATTTACTGCAGGTACGTTAATCTTACACCAGCTTAATGTTATATCCATAGGTACAGTAACGTTCACTAACGCGATGGTTTGCTGATGGTGGATATACATGAAAGATACCTGTCTACGATGCATCCAAAACAACGGGCTGGGACATTTCTGCTTGCTAAATAGCTTTTTCTGCTGGTGACTCACTTACATTCCTTGGTGACCCTGTCAGTGCTTTGTAAAATGTTGCATTAAGACCACAAAAAGTCTACACGAAATAAATGTGAGCATATGAGCTAACGTTCATTCCAAAACACCCACTAGACTACACCCTAGTTTCAGTCTTCAATTTCTTGCATTTTAACAAAGGTGTTTCAAGGAAGGACCTAATTACTGTATATGAAGAGCCTTTCATTAGGAAATGCAATAGTTAGGCCTATTCAAATACATAATGCTAGCCTGGAGATTCCAGACCCTGGTCATCTAGAAAGATTAAGGGTCTGGCCATGACTAATGTAATGGCCAACTCGAGGGGCAGCACCAAGCATTCATTTGAAAATCTCACTGCACGCAATTGGATAACACTACGACCAATGTTTACTGACTGATTCGTTGCAGCGCTGTCGTCATCTGTTTAGCTCGCCTCTGGCCCGCCATATCAGATACACCGATGTGAGTGGTTCTTTGTGATGCAAGGGGTGAAAGTAACATGCATCTTTACTCATTGTCAGAGTGTCTCGCAGAGACAATTTAAATTGTGCTTTCGCGACAACTCTGGATTTCCAGGGTAACATAATGACCCATCTTGATTAGAACCTTGTTATGGGAAAACATTTCTACATTGTGTTGGTTAAAAATGACTATCGGTCGATATATCGGTTATCAGTTTTTGAAAAACTCAAACATCGAAATCGTGCTCAAAATCCCATATCGGTCAGGCTCTATAGGAGATGGAGACAAATTGACATACATATAGATGCATACACACACACACACGCACAGACACACACGCATGCGCACACACACACACATCAACATCCACGCACACACTCACACACATGCACACACGCGCGCACACACAAGCATACACAAAAGTTGCAAGAGTGGGGGATGGAGTACGAGATGGAGACAGTGTGACAAGTGTGATTTATTTTTGCGGAACGGATGTAGGACTGAAAGGCAGTCATACTGTATTTTGTACTGCGGTACATCTAGTTTTCATAACCATTAGAATGACTATTCAGATATTGGAATGCGTATGTGCAGGTTGTCATGATTTTTTAAACCGGGAAGTCATTTAAATGGCAGCTAATAATATTGATGTTTTGAATGAAGGTCCACTGTATAACCCACTGTAGTCCACTGTATAACCCAATTAACCCTGTCTAACCCAATTAATTAGTGTTTCAACCAGAATAACTGAACATAGCCAAACTGCTATTGAGCATATCATGGTATCTGACAGATGTAAGATATTACAAAATGGTGTTATTGTGTATGGAATTAGTGACCATTTTTTAACTTACTGTACCAGGAAAGCTAAGAGGTCTCTGATTAAATGTCACAAATCTTTGAAGAGCAGAAGTTTAAAAAGGTATGACTAACAACTTTCAGCACACACTTAATAATATCAACTGGACTGAAATTACCAACATATGTGATGTTGATACAGCATGGGATTACGTTCAATCTATTTTCTTGGAAGTACTTGATAAGATAGCTGAGACCAGGATAAAACAGAGATTAATAGCCTTGGATAAATAATGATAATCTTGAACACCATTCACGCAAGGAATAAAATCTTTAAGTGAATTTAAAAGCTCCAAACTGCCTGTTCTTTTTAAAGAATATAAAATACGGTTCAACGAATGGTGGATGAGGCGAAAAAGGATTTAAGTCTAAAATTGAGGAGCATAAAAAGGAGATCCCAAGGAGTTGTGGGCAATTCTTAGGCCTTTAGGGTCGAAAGAGAACCCTAAAAAACAAGGTAAAATAGGCCTAGTGTCAGGATTTCAGGAAGTAGGACCCAAATGCACCTACACACTCACTCACATACTCAGCCTCACTCACACACTCCGATTCACATACACTCTCGCACTTGCCATCAGATTCATGCACACCCTCATACACGCTGACAAGCTCTCCCACATTTCCAATCTCAGGGACACACACATGCTGTCACAGTCACACCAGGTTCTGTTCCAGCCCCACCCACTGCTCACTCTCCTGAAGCTCCCCTCACTCGTTCACACTCCCCAGTTTACTAATGACTTGCACCTGTTCCCAATCAGCCTCACTCCCCAGTCTACTAATGACCTGCACCTGTTCCCAATCAGCCTCACTCCCTACTTAAACCCCAGTCTCCCCTCAGTCTTTATCTGGCCTCGTCAGAGATGACACCAAGGTGCTATCCACCAGCCTGACTCACAAGGAATACTCCTCCAGGATTCCCCTCGCCTGTTCCAGCATCCTCCTGGTCTGACCCCTCGAGACACCTCCGGATTTGGATCTAGTTAAGTCGATCTTCTGTGTTTTGGGACTTCTTCAGTTTAGTTTGCTGATCTTCTGTGTTTTGGACCCCTTCTTGACCTACTGTTTGATACTGGCCTGGGTTTGACAACCCACTTCCTGGTTTCCCTTTTAAATAAAACTATCTTGTTTGAACTCTACCTCCCTGTCCTGAGTCTGTGGGCCGTGACACATGCACAGGCTCACAGAGAGACTCTGGCTATTAGAAATGAATGGGTGAGAAAATGGTCAGTGTATAAAATTGAGCCCAGGAACATACCTGTTGATCAGATGGACTGTATCTGTACTTCTGTACATTCACACATTCACACAAACCCCTTCACCTCCCCTCTTTGCTTCTATGCAAACCCCCTACTGGAACCTTTCCCCAATAGAGTCTTCCCCTTTCTGACTTGCATGAGCTCAGGTCAATGAGGCCTGCAGGCCATAAATAGCAAATTGAAATTCAAAACGGGTAATATCCAATATTACATAAGTTGATACAAAGGTATATTTAAATAACCATGGAATTATCTTGAAAAAAGGTTGTATGAGTAAAGTTGGAAAAAGTATTTTAAGGGGAATAGTATGAGCAACTGGTCCAAGACTGTCGGGACAAGGGGTGGGCAACATGGCTGTTGACAGTGGAAGTTGGATGTCAAGGTTTCCCAGCTCAATCCATGTGGGATCTATTGACAAAGGTTGGACTGAGAGGCCACTTGAGGAAAGCAGCCGTACGTAGGCTGGGAGAAGCGTCAGAGAGAGCCTCCTGTTGGCTCTGGCACAAGAGAGAGGACACAAGCTGGAAGCCTGGAGGAGAGGGGCAGTGACCTGGCCAGTCACTGCTGACCCACCAACTGGAGGCTGTTGTGGTTAAGGGTCGAAACACCCAGAGAAGGCCAAGGCTTCATCCATTAGAAATGGGTGTATGATAGCATTGCAGATGTGTTATACACAGTGATGCCAGTAACGTGTTACTTAGTAACGCGTTAGTCTTTTTTTGACCACTTTTTTCGGTAACGAGTAATCTAACGCGCTACTATTTACAAACCAGTAATCAGATTAAAGTTACTTATCTAAGTTACTGTGCGTTACTATTTTTGTCATTTTCCTTAGTAAAAAGATATATTCTTTGCTTTCTTCTTGTCTTGCGGATTAATGTCATGTAGGCTATGCTCACGTTTTCAGCATGAGGACAATTCACGTGTAAAACCACGCAACATTAAAGCAACACCAAAGAACTTTCCCTCTGTCGCACGCACGCTATTTGTTTATCCAGCACCGGCTTTGCAAATAACGATGTCCACAGACAAGGTAGAATATTTTGCATGACTTATAAAAGTACGATGTATTGCGACATCAGATGCAAGTCAAATTTGTATTTTCTTATGTCTCAAATTACATAAAATCTCCCGGCACCTTATGAAGGTATATTGGGTGCAAAAGTGGCGAGCACATTTAACTGCAGATTTTGCATGTGCACACTAAAGTCGTAAATGTGTAACAGTAAAGTTGAAGTTGTACATATTTTTTTATATCTTGTTAACACAAAATAGGGGCTACGGGTTCACAAATCCTTTTTACAGGTACACAAATCCTTTTTACAGGTACACAAATCTACGGAGCCCGGGAAGGGTCACATTGGTAAATATTTTTAGGTCACGTTGGTAAATATTTTTAGACCGCACTATTGCGTTCCTTCGCAATAGTTTTGCGTTCCCATGAAATACTTTTGCGTTCCCTCGCAATAACTTTTGCGTTCCCTCCCAATACTTTTTGCATTCCCTCGCAATAACTTTTGAGTTCCCTCGCAATAATTTGTGTTCCCTCACAATAACTCTATGCTGCTGCTTCCTCAGTGAGCCGTGCCACATCCCATGTCGAATTGGACAAACGATACTTTAAAATCCTCACTTTAATGTTACTGTGTGAGGCTGGCAACTATAGTTATGCCAGTTCATAAGTAGCCTCACAGCTGTGCAAGTTGCAGCAACTATTTCTCCTCTCACGGATCCCGTTCTCTCGTGAATCCATGTTGCCGTCTGCTGTGTGTGTGTGTGTTAGCCTACCCTCTCCCCACCTCTCCCCCCACTAGATCCCATTCACTCACTGTGCGCTCTGATATGACACTGACCATGAACTAACGTGCTGATAGCGCTGCGTGAATGGGGACTGAAATGTATGGAGCCCAAGTTGAAACTGCAAAGCAACAGAACAAAAATGATCCTGAGGAACTCAAAAAGGTATTGCGAGGGAACGCAAAAGTTGTTGCGAGGGAACGCAAAAGTATTGCGAGGGAACGCAAAAACTATTGTGAGGGAACGCAAAAGTATTGCGAGGGAACGCAAAAAGTATTGCGTGGGAACGCAAAAGTGCGGTCTAAAAATATTGCCCACCCTGTCCCCAGGGGGGCTCCGTACAAATCCTATCCTGTGAGTCACAACTTTCAAGAGTCACGCACTCGACACTTTTGCTCCAATCGTTTCAGCGCAGTAGGTGCGAAACACATTTGCACATCCGTGTTTCATAATCTGAGAACATGCACAATATTCGTGCATTTGTAAACCCAAATGTGAACTAATGCATCCAAAGTTGTGCATCTGTGAAATAATTTCTCATTAATAAAATTCTACAGATCGCTTTGATTTTCTTGCACGAGTACAAGTCAATTGATACAAGTGCTCGAATCTGCTTCTACGAGTGACGATACTTTTGCTCCTGGCTAGGTGATATAATAGGAGCAAAACGATTTGTATGTGTGCACGTCGAGCGAATCGATCGAGAAAACAAGGCGGCCGGATCTGGATCGCGCTCAGACTACCATTGCCTGCTCATAAGGTAAGTAACATGATAATAATATGAAGAAAGTTATCTTGTTTGTTGGTTTACATTATCATGACAGCTATGTTTAGCTTAGTTTACCTGCTTGCTAAATCCTCCAGTGCCAGATCAAGCTAGCTATCGCTAGATAAATAACTAGTTTAGAAGTACAGAAATATAACACTGCCCGTCCAAAATCGTTAGGACACACAATCTGACACAATCGTTCTGCAATTTTCGAACAGCTGACTTGTATCTTGCACGAAGACTATTGGATAGTGCAAGGCAAGTTAGCAATTGTTTGCTGTGCAGACATTATGAATAATAAGGTCGTAGAACTTAACACCGCACACCGCAACATTTTTTTGCCTATACAAGATGGCTAGTTGCCAAGGCTACATGAAAAAAAAATCTACGTATTTTACTATAACAATTTCTATCAATAGGCCTTCCTTATTTTGGTGTTGGTATTATTGAACAAACATCTGAATTTCAGTATCTAAGTAGGTTAGGTTGGGATGTCTGCTATACATGGCTGACATTACAGTTAAAATGCACTTCCAGTATAGTGAGTATTGGCAAAACCGGTTGTCATTTTTATGTTGAGGCGGTGGGGGTGTTGTCGGCAGCTGCTGAAAGTAGCTAATAAAGTAACTTGTAATCTAACTTAGTTACTTTTAAAATAAAGTAATCAGTAAAGTAACTAAGTTACTTTTTAAAGGAGTAATCAGTAATCAGTAATCAGATTACTTTTTCAATGTAACTTTGGCAACACTGGTTATACAACAGAGTATTGATGTTGTGGGGACGAGTGTGACAGTAATGACATTTGCTCATAGGCCTGTAGATATGTTTGTTTGATGTGCAATGTGCACCCTTTGAAAACACTCGCTAAAAGACTAGAACACTTACTAAAAGACTATAGATACTTGAAATGATTACACAAACTCACAAAAGGAGAAAGTCATACTCTATCAAATTCTATGACAGATATTAATTGTGTGTCAATTGCTCCAAAACTACCACCAAAGTGGCAAGAGTTAGCGTTTTGACTTTGAAAAATAATGAAACAGGGCTTTTTATATAATCTTATTACCATGTATTGTCTAATTCCATTGCTGCCAATTGCCATAGGCTAACGTGCAAGAAGTAAACAAAAGATCAATGCAATACGGTTAAATATTTTATTAAACTGATTTAACATTCAGAGCCAAGGTACACAAAGTATCCAAAACCCTTTTACATATCCCTGAAAACCAAAACATATCATTAAACAGTTCCCCATATTAGACATGCCTCTTAGTCACAATACATTATTTACTTAAAGATGTTAAAAATGTGCAGATATTACAGTAAAGTGTATAATATTATACATTACAGTAAATCATATAATACTGTTGAGAGTACAACAGTACAAAGTAATTCAAAGTATTATAAATATTCTCCTCCTCCTCCCCCCCTCCTCCTCTCATTGCCTGCAGCTCATTGGCTGTAGCGTTCAGATCTTTGGATCCTCACTGTTTGAGAAGTGTCCATACTGGTCGGTTCCGATGACCAGAACGGTGGCATGGAAACGCCTGGGTCTGTCAGGGTCCTGGGGTGCAGAGAGAGGGAGAGGAATGAGAGAGAGAAAGAGAGAGAGAGAGAGAGAGAGAGAGAGAGAGAGAGAGAGAGAGAGAGAGAGAGAGAGAGAAAGAGAGAGACGTTCTTTAGGGAAAGGAAAGCACTGACAAAAAGGGCTGAGGTTTCAGCCTTTCTTGTGTTTTGACAAAACATTCCCCCCACATTCTTAAGACGTTTCCACTGCTTGTAGATACAAACTTGCCAAGAAAATGAGTCACCCATTCATTCTGCCCACTGTCTTCAAACACAGCTCTTAAAAATGTCCTACTTGCTGTAAACGAAGAAAATATCCAGACACTACATAGTACAAGTATTGACTTATTGAATCAATTATAATTTCTATAAATAAATATTCCTTTTGTAACACACACACACACACACACACACACACACACACACACACACACACACACTTTTACACATTTAAGTACACAGGCAAGTTAGAATCATGAAACTGAATGTGTGAATATCACTCTGCATTTCTCTCACCTGAATTGGATAAGCACATGTGGGGACGTAGCGGATAACGAAACCACAGCGCCTGCGGTCGGACATGTTGGGGTCACTGGCATGGACGAGCAGGCCATCATGCAGCTGCATGTTCACAAGAAAAAATATGGACATAAATATCCAGATAACCAAAATACCAAAGGCCAAGAAACTGACTGAAGGACGGTGCTATGCTATGCACAAATGCTATTTGAGTTATGTCTTACAGAACCAGAAGTTTGAGCCTTGGTGATCTATGAGTTTATATGGGTAGACATCACTCACCGACATCTGCCCGGCCAACAGGGGGCAGAGTACAGCCTTGTCTGTCTGCACCAGCTCCTCTGGGATCTCCTGGTTGACCGACAGCATGTTACCCGGGCGCTGAGACTGGCGGTGAGGGAGCATCCCGGAGCAGTGACTTCCTGTTGGAGACAGGAAGTGAGCTTGTGTTTAGTTCATCAATCACATGGCCCTCCACTGCATTTACCCGCTGTCACAGAGGGGCCTTTTTTTCTACGAAGCTAAAACAGGCCAGCTGTTTGTCAAAACCTAAGTGGTCTAGACCAAGTTTGAGAAAGCTGTGAAAATATTTTAGAGGCAACATTTTGCAGTATTTTCAACAGAGATGTGAGTGTAGAGTTTACTCTGGCTACATTGTATAACACAGGTCTCTTAGAGTCTTTGGTATTCCCGGAACATGTTGAAATATGCCTTGTGAATGGTGGCATTGTCTTTTGTATTTCACAGTAATATGCTATGTGAAAAGGCACTTTGTTTATGTTTGTT
Organism: Alosa pseudoharengus; assembly: GCF_046254945.1. NCBI lineage: Eukaryota > Metazoa > Chordata > Actinopteri > Clupeiformes > Clupeidae > Alosa > Alosa pseudoharengus. Next base: position 11,291,113 of record NW_027468657.1, read on the forward strand.
CTATGACTCATACTAATTGCCTGTCCCTGGAAGCAATACTACTTGATGTAGTAATGTACTCTGTCATATCTAGCCACTCATCACTCTGTTGTAGCTTTCATTTGGACTCAAGGTGTTCAGTACCTGGAATAACCTGAAGAGCTCCATTGTCCTCCAGTGAGTCGTCCAGAGCTAGCCACACAGACAACACTGGACCTCCATCAAGACCCCAGTACCTGCAAATCACAAGGAACACATCTTTATCAGATTCATTATGTTTTCTTTTATTTAGTAGGGTTGAAACAAACGTATTTATTTGGTTTTGGATTGTTTTGGCCATGATTAGAACATTTTCATGGTGGTAGCTTATCAATAATGCGTGTATGTATTTAGTGTGTGTGTGTGTGTGTGTGTGTGTGTGTGTGTGTGACCCACCTCATATCCTGGTGCCAGGCCACGTAGGGCAGGCCAGCCTCCTTCTCTCCCCGCTCCTCTCTGTTGGTCTCTTCCCCTCCCGGTCCGTTCTCATAGGGGATGACATCTGCCCCTCGGTTGCCCCTGGTTACGGGGTATTTACAGATAAATCTGGAGTCCAGCAGGATGACATCTTGCCCCAGGACGGCACCTACCACCTCTAGAACGCGGGGGTGCTTGACTAGCCCCATCACCCAGTCGTACTGCATGTGCACGTTGTGGAGGCTGTACCCAGTATAGTCTGTTCCTGTGGGGGACAAGCAGATGAAGGGTTAGCATAGCTGCACTACACACACTGATGGCAGAGACCTTTCCAGGGAAGTGTTAAAAATGTCAGTTACAACAGAAGCTCTGAGTCTCCAGCTCTAGTTACTGCATCTTTAAGTTCTGATGTTCATGATTAATTGCACATTAAACTGCCAGCATGTTACCCACAACTCTCCAAACAGGCTTCATGAAATGCTTAAAAAACAACAACAACAACAACTAAACAAAACAGCATCATATATACTGTACATGTAACTGTAAAGCATTGTGCTCTATGAGTCTGCATTTGAAGTAAAAAATGGCCATGCACTGGTGTTCTGGTTGCTTTATTCCATCAAAATGGAGATGTACACATTGGCATAAAGAAGAAAGCTTGTGACATGCAGTCTTCATACACACTGGATATTAGTAGCCTTTCCTCAGATCAGCAACCACAGACACTAATGTGGATAAACTTCACCTACACTTGTTACGAACACGCTAGATCTATATGAGCATTAACAAAATGTACTGTACATATACAGTATTTGTCAGGTAACACGTTACTTGACAGTATCGACATAATAATGACATGACACTGTCATGACACTTGAACCCTAACCCAAAACCTAACCTTTAACCCTAATCCTAATCCTAATCCTAACCCTAACCCGAACCCTAAACCTAACCCTAATGCTAACCCTAACTTGTTATGACAAAAACCGAATGACACTTAATGACAGAAGCGTTATGTCATAAACGTTTATGACTTCTTTATGACACGTTCATGACAGTGTCATGTCACTCTTATTTCAACACTGTCAAGTCAAGTGTAACCATTTGTCACTTAAGACACAATAATTACCATAGACCATATAACAAACGCATACACTAAGTTCAACATACCACACATCTATCTATCTATAAATTACAGGGCTTGAGTATGTGCAATGGCAAGTTTGACATTGTTTTGATTAGTAATGCAAAAGATATCGTTAAATAAATAGGTAAGAGGCACTGCTTTCTCCGCTATAGGCCTACTGTAGCCACTCCCCCTCTCACACTGCACAGCGTAGGACCAGAGACTGAGGGGGTAAGCAGGGTAAGCCAAAGTCCAGTAGGGGTCTTTCAGAGACCGTCAGGAAGTGACGTCAAATGCGTCAAAATATGTCATACCGGAAATGGGATCCCAGAAGTAGGCCCATCATTTACTTTACTGCTTATGGAGAATACAGCTGAAACTATAGCAAATGAAATGTTTTTTTTTTTTTTTACTATTTTTTAAATAACTATCATCAAAACTGTACATAGCTGTGACACTAAACAGCTAACTGGCTTTCTCCTAACACTCCCCTTCCACACCAATCTCCCACCCCACTGCCTCACCACGGCTGACCGGTAGCCTACTCACCGAACTTCCTCTCCAGCTGGGCGAAGGCCTCCCTGGCCTGCCGGAGCTCGGTGGGGTCCAGCACGCCCACGCCACTCAGGTAGCCCTGCTGCTCGTACAGGCTGGACATCTGCTCCACGGATACGCTCATGACTGCTGGCTGATGAGGGATGACGACGCTCTCTCTCGTATCTTACTGCTGCGATGTTGTCTTTGTCTCTGTCTTCTCTGTCTCTCTCTCTGTCTGGGATATCCAGCTGGGCCCTTGTTAGACTGTGTAAGCGTTTCCTGAAGAAGCCTGTTTTTATAACCTGCCCTGTGGAAAAAAGAGTGAGGGCAACAGAGAGACACAGAGGGAGGGAGAGAGGGAGGGAGAAAGGAGGGGAGAGTGCGGGCTGTTACAAGCTTCTCCTGACAGAGGTATTTCCGTTTCTCCTCAGAAACGCACTTGTCTTTCTCTGGCACTTCTCTCTCCTCTCCTCTGATTTCTTCTTTTACCCCTTCATCGCTCACTCGCTCAGGATAAATTTATTCTGGGCTGTTTATGGAGCGCCAGGAGATTTCGGGGGCTGAGCGCGACCTGCTGCATGACGGCACTAATGACAAAAACATCTCTGGAGCTGCGCAAATGAGCGGCAACACCCCTGTCCCATGGGCCCAGTACAGCAGCGCTTACTCAGACTCAGACTGGACACACACACACACACACACTGTGGTCAGACTCTCTGTCTCTCTTTGTCTCTCCGTCTGTCTGTCTCTCTCTGACTCTAGACCCTCTCTCTCTCTTTCACACACACACAAACACACTCATACACACACAAATGCATACACCTGCTGTTATAGAGATTTTCTCTTCTTCAAGGCAGATTATTATACATGCACACATCCATCCTACACACACACACACACACACACAGACACAGGTCTCTGACACCAGATGTGATTTTAGTCACACGCTCCAGAAGAGAGACTCACCTGTGCACACCTGTGTGATAAGAGACCTGACGCCTTGATGCTTTCAGCAGCTGTGAGCTAGACAGATGAAATTATATAGTGAATAAGAACCAGATGACATGCACTTCACACCAAAATGTCAGCAGTCCTTTGAAAATGAGCCTGAAAAGTCACTGTGCTTTGAGCTCAGCCATCACGACTATTCTTGTCATTACCTCAGATGCTGTACTTGGCTTGGCTTCTGAGTTGTCTCTGTGACTGCGTCCTGTCCAAGGTCCACTTTGGTTCCTTCTGGAAACTCTTCAGCCAACTCTGCCACGGGTTCCTTATATTAGGCTGAGTTGTGTCTGTGTGTGTGTGTGTGTGTGTGTGGGGGGGGGTGTTGAAATGGGTGTGCCCTTTCTCCAAAAGTCCCCATCATATCAGTGCATGTTGTACGTGTACCACAGTTGATGAAAGTGATTGAGTAATACAAGACAATCTCACGTGGTCCTGTCATGGAAAATGGAAAACCCAGCAACTATAAATCCTTCACTGGAATGATGACAAGGCCTCCAACAGAACACTGTGAGCAACTGATGCTGGAGATCTGAGATACAGCATCTCTGCATTCTACAGTGCCACCTACTGGCTGTTTGCATGCACTGTAACATGAGATCATCCTGCAACAATGCCCTTTACATTGAACTTGAAAGGTAACATGCATTGAATCCGAATCCATTTACATGCATACGAGTTGACCCTTTCATAAACTGTGAGGACAAATAGAGTAGGAAAATGAGGGGTTATATTGCAGGTAATTTCTGAGAAAATATAGGCACACTTCAACTGCGTCAGTGGAACGAAGAACACGTGGAACACGAGACAGAGGAGCTAGGAACACGTGGGAACGTTGTGTTTCATGATGGAAAATATAGGGCATGTTATGTGATGTCATGGCATACCAGAGAAAACACGATGCATGCCCTGTAAAGACTAAGGATATGCTTTTTATGTACTACATACACACAAAAAATATCATAACACGAAACAGTTATGACAATGGAATCAACTGGGACAAGACTTGGAACAGGTAACTAAGGACGGAAGTAGAGTCTGCTGTACACTGGCCTGGAATCTGCCTTTGGAACATTGAATGAATGGTTGCTGATAATGGGCAATGTAGGCAATGGGCAATGTTAAAGATCAGTCTTTCTACAACTGTCAAGAACCCTTTTGTAATTATGTAAACATATAATGCAATCTGAAAACTGCTTCCCTGATTAAAAAAACTGATTAAATCAATGCAACTGGGGGTCTAAAATGCTTCGTGAATTACTTTTAGTGAAAAAAATTAGGAGTCCTAAAGTTAGGAGTGACACGCCCATTATTTTTAGGAGTTGCTCCTAAATTCGCCACTTTGGAGCTACTTTTAGCCTTAAAATTCTTTGTGAATACGGCCCCTGATCTCAATCTATAATGGAGCGTAATGGAAATTTCTAAGTGACCCCAAACTTTTGACCGGTAGTGTTCCCTCTGAGTCCACGTTGGATGTCTTTCATTACTTAGTGCGTGCTGTGACTCTGGACTCACCTCGAAACCATGCTTAGCAATGGACCAGTATGGCAAGTTAGACTAGACCTTCTTGACCTTCCAAGTCAGACTTTGACCTTTTTTTTTACAGTAGAGTCCGCTGTACACTGGCAAGGAAGTGAGTTTCAGACAATACCAATACAACGGAGTTCAGGAACACTAAAGTAAACGCCACCATGACTTATGCAGATGGAGTTCCCCCTGAGTCCACCTCGGATGTCATTCCTTACTTAGTGCATGCTGTAAGTGACCCTTGAGAAATGTTTTTGTGGAATTACCTGGAAACTCCTCCTGCTCATGACTGACAGGTCTGGCAATGGATCAGTATGGCAAGTTTCTATTTAAAGCAAATATATGGTCAGGGTCATGGGTAAACACTCCTTTTGGCTTAGACTTCCTTTCTTCTACTTCCTTCCAGGCACTTTGATATTGTCTTTGTGAACGATTAGAGTAATTTCTCACCAAAGTGGACCTTGGACAGGACACAGTCACAGACACCCAACTTGTTTTAATTGCAAAAGGGTTCTCCAATGTTTTCTCAGTTAGACCTGTAAAATGATATCAGATAAGTAAACAGAATGTGCCTTTGGAACATTGGTTGAATGGTTGCTCATAATAGGCAATGTAGATATTGCATAATTTCTTTCTACAACTGTCAAGAACCCTTTTGCAATTAGATAAACACATAATGCAATTTGAAAACTGCTGCCCTGATTAAAAAAACAATGCAACTGATCTCTATCTATAATGGAGCGTAATGGAAATTTCTAAGTGACCCCAAACTTTTGACCGGTAGTGTTCCCTCTGAGTCCATGTTGGATGTCTTTCATTACTTAGTGCGTGCTGTGACTCTGGACTCACCTGGAAACCATGCTTGGCAATGGACCAGTATGGCAAGTTAGACTAGACCTTCTTGACCTTCCAAGTTAGACTTTGACCGTTTTTTTGAAGGATTTGAGAAATTTCTCAGGTCTAACTTGTTTTCAGGAAAGTATGCAAGAAGTAAGAAAAGAAATTCCAGACTGATAGAGTTGTCTAATACAGTGTTTTTCAACCACTGTGCCGGGGCACACTAGTGTGCCGTGAGAGATCATCAGGTGTGCCGCAGAAAATTACCCAAATGTCACTCACTGGTCCAGAAAAGCAACTGTTGCATCAAAGAATTTATAACCACATGCTCTCATTGATTGTATGATTGCACTATTTGTGGTATGCAGGCATTGTACAACGGGGGCCCCATATCACATCATCACATATCCAGTTCATAACAACAATTAAATTAGATATAGTCACCTACAAATGAAACAGAGGGCGCTTGTTTTATTGAGCAGGTCTAGCATAGAAGCCATAATAAGGCCATATCTGTGTATTATTTGAAATGTTAGGCTATGGTATGTTTATTTTTTTTTCACACAGGATGTTAGTGCGCCGTGGGACATTTTAAGTGTCAAAAGTGTGCCGTGGCACAAAAAGGGTTGAAAAACACTGGTCTAATATGTTTGGTTTTACAGTGGCGGCGCCAGAGATTGGTTTCTGCAGGTGCTATGGGGTAACTCGGCTTTTTATCGAGGGTGCTATGAAATGAGGGTCATATGGTTCTCTACTACAACAACCCCCCCCCCCCTTCTTATAAGTGACTGTCATCTGTTTATGTTAGCTCTCTCCATGAAACGCGGTATACAAATCAACTGTATTATTATTATTATTATTATTATTATTATTATTATTATTATTATTATTATTCTGGCTACCTCCGATGCCGACAGACGCACCTTACCACATGACGGCCTAGGCTACTGTCAGGGACGTTGGAAGTATTTTCTGAGAGGTGGTGCGGTTGATATTGGCAGTCCGGGGGTTTCTCCCCTGTAAAAAGTAAATACATTCTGACTGCTAAATACACCATTTAAACACAGTTTTCGGAGGGACAGAAATTCCAACAGAGAAAGCAGCGCCCGTCTTCTGTCTGACCCAAATGGTGTGAACATTGCCTACAGTATAGGCCTACCTGTAATAGGCTATCACTTCACTGCTTGACACTACCCCACATGGAGAAATATCACACCTTAACAATGGAGAGAACCTTTCCGAATTATGTTTTGTGTGAATGGGTTAGCAAAAACATAGTTTTGGTGAACAGAGATGCAGATTTTAGCGAAAGTGAAATAAATAATAAATAATAAACAGCCTAATTTCGATTAGACTAGGTGTGACCCATGTCTGTATTACTGTTACTATTAATGCATGATAGGCCTAATAGACTATATTTTGTAAGAAAATATAAAAGACAGATTAAACAGAACTAGCTACACTCAAATTAAAAATATACTTTTGAAACCTACCTCAATAAAGCATAAAGCACTGCAAAGGGAATATATTTGTGTTGCATACCATCTTATAGTAAATTCAAAGATCCGTTATTTCCATCCTTTTGGACCGGACTAGCCCTTTTCTATGCTATTTTCATGGACACCAATAATCCGCTTTGTTCGTTGTTTTAAATAACGTTTGTTTGTTACTTCTATCCACGTTATCTTGGGGTTCACACACATTGAATGAGCGCTAACACCACTCCCCCCTATGTTGCCTCTTTATTTGATAACACTAAAGTAAGAAATATTTCCTAATCTGGAAAATGTTTAGTTTATTTTTCTTTTGGTCCGCGGGTCCATAATTCCATTGTGCCGCGAATTATGTTGGTGTTGGTTGTGTTGGTTTACTGCATTAGGCATTGTGGTGGAGGTAAATGCTGACTCATATCCCACATCACATCACAGAGCTGAGTTAGTTCACTGGCCCTCCTGCCCAGGGCCAAAGAGCTAACAGAAAAAGCCACGACGCTCCTCAAATTATTGACGATGACATCAACAGAGGAACAAGGAAAAACCTGCACAGGACGGTCCTGCCCCTTCTCAGCAGGCTCATCTTAACTGACCCATCACTTACAAGAAAAAGGACAAACTTGTCTTTAACGGATCAACGTGTCACTCAGTGAACAAGGAAAAAAGAGAGGAAATAGTGGCTAGGTTAATAAGTCACCTGTGCTCAGTGGCTTTGTCACCGTGACAAACATTGGGCTGTGACAAACATTGGCTGGCTGGATTTGACTAATGCTATTGTATGTCTGGCCTAATTTAGATGGAGGATCAGTCTGGTGTTGGTTCACTTCATACACTTGATTGTATCTCCTAGGCTTTGTGATGTTGTCAGAGATAAATGCTGACTCACATGGTCTACGGCCTCCATCAAGACTCCAGTACCTGGGAATCTCAAGGAACACATCTTTATCAGATTGAATATGTTTTCTATTTTTATTTAGTAGGGTTGCAACAATAAACAAATCTATTTGGTTTTGGATTAATTTGGACATGATTAGAACATTTTCATGGTGGTATCTTATCAATAATGTGTATGTGTGTGTGTGTGTGTGTGTGTGTGTGTGTGTGCGCGTGGGTGTGTATGTTGTACGTGTACCAGTTGATGAAGGTTAAAGAATCTAAAGAATGAAGGTGATTGAGTAATACAAGACAATCTCACGTGTGGTCCTGTCATGGGAAATGGAAAACCCTGCAACTATAAAACCTTCACTGGAATGATGACAAGGCCTCCAACAGAACATTGTGAGCAACTGATGCTGGAGATCTGAGATACAGCATCTCTGCATTCTACAGTGCCACCTACTGGCTGTTTGCATGCACTGTAACATGAGATCATCCTGCAACAATGCCCTTTACATTGAACTTGAAAGGTAACATGCATTGAATCCGAATCCATTTACATGCACAAGAGTTGACCCTTTTTATAAACTGTGAGGACAAATAGAGTAGGAAAATGAGGGGTTACATTTCAGGTAATTTCTGAGAAAATATAGGCACACTTCAACTGCGTCAGTGGAGCTAGGAACACATGGGAAAGTTGTCTTTCAAACATGTAGGAAAACATGGGGAATGTTATATGATGTCATTTATGCATTATAGAATAGAATACAATAGAATAGAATACTTTATTGTCATGTCTACATGAAAATTGTATTTGGTCTCACTGGTAAGAGTAGTATAAAACACAGGAATTATAGAGTAGACACATTCATTCCATTACACATAGACATAATATCCTCAAGATTGACACCTCTTTATAATTTATTGAATTTCAATTTCACATGTTTTTTAAAAAAAAATATCAGAAACTACTTCAGTCATTTAAATAGATTCGTAACATTGCAATATTTTAAAATATTAACTTAAATATAAATTCAAACTGTTCATGTGCATTAACATGAATGTGTGTGTGTGTGTGTGTGTGTGTGTGTGTGTGTGTGTGTGTGTGTGTTATTTGCTATGTTACAGGTACTGAACATCATTAAGTAACATTGAGGAAGACAGAATTGTATTTTGAGCTAATGAGTTTGTTATTAGTGTAACTAGGGACAATAATTGAAGCTCGTAATTAAGTCAAGGGGCATAACTGGACATGACTGAAGCTAAACTGTTACGTTTGGGGAATACATAGATAGATAGATAGAAAGATAGATAGATAGATAGATACTTTATTGATCCCCAAGGGGAAATTCAAGAATATTGAATATATTCTTATTCCCCAGTGTTATTGTATGTTGAGTACCCAAGAGATGACAGTGATTTAAAAATCATTTCATTTCATATATCTGAAGCATATTTAGTCCAGTAAGCCAGACATATTTTGAAATGTGGTCTGGCACTTGAATATGTACTTTAAACACCTTGCCATCCCAGCCTGTCACAAACAAACAAACAAACAAACAAACGAGCGAATAGAAAATGGTTCACTGATGGCAAACACCTTGCAGCACAACAGCAGGACAACAAAACACTGTATATCCCAAATGCAGGGAAATGTGTGGACAGGCTCATCATTAAGGTTTTTTTTTTACAATTTTGTAGTTTTTCATACAGATATACAAACACAAAGGACAAAAAAAGAAAAATAAATAGTGTAATGATAGACAAGGCAAGAACACTAAAACAGAAATAACAGACATTAACAGACTTATTATAATAATAATAAAAAACGGGACATTAACAGACATCACATACAAGGTAAAAGGAGAAAAAAATCAACAACAACAAGAAAAAAGCAGAGAGAGATCCTACCCAAGTATTTCAATACTGAGGACCATGAAGATGTGAAACTGCAATCTGCCATGGTGTTCACTTGCTAATTCCTCCAATGGGAGAAATACAATCTGTTCCAATCATTGGCCCAAAGTAGGTTTAGATTGAGAGATCCAGTTTGTGAGGTTCCAGTGTGTGGAAGACATTTAAATCCTCCAGCAAGCACCGCACTTGTGGAAGATTTAAATGTCTTCTATGCGCGCTTTGAGACCTGGGGCCTCATTTATAAAAGGGTTGCGTAGAAACCATCCTTCATTTGATCTTAGATCATTTCTGAAATGATCGTACGTGTGATTCAGAGAAAACGAACGTACGCACAAAAAAACGTGCGTACGCCACCCTTCCAGATGTGCCCATTATAAATCACAAATGAACGTCAACTTGTGCGCAGCCGGATGGTTTTAGGTCTCCGCCTTGTAAACACCCCCTCATCAATATCATTAGCATATGTGTTAATGAAATCAATGGCCTAAAAGTTGTAACTAATGTAAAATTATATATTGAAAACATTGTATAGGCCTAGCCTTTGCCATCTGATGTTAACTAGCCTATGTGTCAGTTCGAATAGCTTACCTAATTATGTTTTTTCCATCAAAGCTTTCTGGAAAGAGATCGTATGCATCCATGTCTATTGTCCTCTGCTCGCTTTCATTCCTTTTGCTTGCAGTAATGTGAATAATCAACATTTCGTATGTTTAGGCCTACTTTGTAGAAAAAAAAGGGTAGGCCTAGCTTATGAAGGAAAGACCTCTAGGCCTATATAATCCTGTACGTTATGGTACAGTAGGTTACTGTATGTATCCAATATGACCCACGGTAATATGCTGATTTAGCCTACAAAACAGAGGACTAAATTATAAGCGTGATATGTCATGTAGGCTTAACGTTTCTTTTAGGGTAGGCTATGTTTTTGCTGAAAAAGTAGCCTAGTTCGCCGGTCATTTTTCATTCATTCTGCATATCTTTGCTATCATTTTCTTTCAATAATGTCCAATGGCTTAAACATTGTCCTTTATTGTTTGCTTTAGGCTTACCTTTATATTTTATCCTACATTATTCAACTCACGTATTGTCATCTGATCTTGGGCACTGCCAGTCAAAAAAAGCAAACAGGTGCGCGCTCTGCACCTCTTTACGCAACTCCGACGCAACACTAAATATGAAGATGCCCTGCTTTCAGAGGATAACTTCCGTCCCTTGGTTGTGTAGGCTATATATGATATAAAATATCTATAGCCTACATTGTATAGCTTACAGTCAAATATTACCTTTCTGTTACAAAGCTGGGAATAGGCCTATGAGCGCAAATTAGGATGTAGTGGAGGCTAAACGCGAGTAAACGCAGTTTATCCACCTCTGAAATTTCATAAATAGAGTTTAGGCCTACCCACCTCTTATTAGAGTTTATCCACCTCTCAAAAAAGTTTATTCACTTTTAACATTCAAAACTGTATGATCAAATACTATCCTATATTCCCAATACTGCACAATAACCTCCAACATTATCAAACTGTTCGAATGCCTTTTTGAATGCCTTCCTTTCCTAAACGAGGGCAATTGGACATTTGATGGTCAATATTAGATTGGTGAAAACACTAAATATACTAGATCACTTGTAAGAATGTTTCAATTATTCTATCGTAGGTCTTGGTGTTTTTTGTTTAGATATTGTGAAATAAGTAAGCTATACGTCTTTTCACTTTCCTAAGTGGGCTATAGTTCTCATTAGCAGTTTTATGCCAAACCATGAAACATTAAGCTGCGTCCAAAAACGTCTTTAAAAATCTTCTGATATTGATCATGCATATGGCAAAGAAAGACATGAGATCGTTGGTCTTGGAATTTTGAAAATGCATCGCACTTAGACCTCAGATTACTTGCAGTACCCCGGCATTACCACAAGGAAATAGTCGTACGTCAAGTTTGAACCTGACGTGGAGATAAGCACTTTTCCACGTCAAAGACGGTTTTTATAAATCTGAGCGTTGGCATGGATTTGAGCGTACGCACCGTCTAAGATCAAATCTGTGCGTAAGAACGCTTTATAAATGAGGCCCCAGGACTTTGAGCATCTCAGCAAATGCTGACACGAGTAGTATCGCCTGGCCAGGTGGATATTACCTCTCCTCTGTGTCACGAGGCAGAGCATGAGCTGAGGAGTGCTCTAAAGCAAATAAACAGCAGGGAAGCAGCAGGACCTGATGGAATCGCTGGGCGTCTTTTAAAGTCATGTGCTGAACAGCTGGCACCAGTGTTTTCCTAAATCTTCTGCATGTCTCATTCAGATGTCCCTTTGTGTTTTAAAAGGTCCAGTATTGATAAAGACATTGCTGGTCTTGAGTCTGTTATGTCAGGCAATATCACTGCCTGGTATGGAAACTGCAGTGCACAGGACAGGAGGGCCCTCAGTAGGGTGATCCGATGTGCAGAGCGCATCACCAGGACTGCTCTACCCTGTCTTCAGGAGACCTATAACAACCGTTGCAGATCCAGGGCACAGCGCATTATGAAAGACATTTAACATCCTAACCACAATCTCTTCAAGTGCTTCCATCTGGTAGGTGACTAGCATACATCTCAGCCAGAACTGAAAGACTCAGGAACAGTTTCTTTCCGCAGGCAGTACGGTTGATCCAGGGCAACTAGGACTTGCATACATTACACTTGCACTTTTTAGTTGATGTTTTAATTGGACAGTATGACAGTATGTTTTATGTTTCATGTTTTTCCTGTTTCTATTTATTATATTGTCTTTTATTCTGTCTCCCAGCACAGTTGGAGATGTTACATTTTATATTTCACTGCTGTTGTACATGTACGATCATGCATGTGACGAATAAACTAAACGTGAACTTGAAACTTGATTTAAGGTTAGATCTTGTTAAGTGTGGGTGGGGTCTCATCCAGAGGGGAAACTGTTAGATTGTAGTCCCCTCCCATATACCAGAACAGTGTGTGCTGAACAGAGTGTAAAGGAATTGTGTACTTGTGTACACAATTCCTTTACACAATACAAAGTACACAATTCCTTAAGTAAAGGAATTGTGTACTTCGTAAAACTATAAGCCAGGTTATAATGTTGCCATCATAATTTCCCATTGCATCTGTACACTGCCAAGTCTGCATAGCAAGTGAATGAAACAGTGTTTGCAGGCATGTTTTCCAGGGCTCAGAAACACCATGTCTCTTTAGTCTCACTGTTTTCACGAGTCGTGGAATTCAAGGAAAGGCATTTGACGGATAGCCACTGGGCTTTGTAAAGTACACTCCATTCCAGTGTCGTAGTGCATGTGTGTGTGTGTGTGTGTGTGCTGTCTGGTGGCCAGTGATTGCAGAACGTCTCTCTCCGTCCCCCCTCCCTGTCTTTTGTCTGTGTCTGGCTCCTCTCCACAGCTTCCCTTCATGATAGCCATGCTGGCTCAGTCTGGGGAGCATGTGTTGGTTAGTCTGTGGAGTTTGTGACCACTGTGGTGACTCTCTCTGTCTTTCTATCTATCTCTCTCTCTCTCTCTCTCTCCAGCACATGTATGCTCCGGATTACATCAGCTCAGTGTACGGCCGCAAGAACACAAGGCTCTCCCCTACGGCTGATGGTGAAAATCTACAAAGGTGTTTGGAAGTGTTTGGACATGGAAGGGTTATGAGTGAGTGTTCAGGGGTGGGGAGCGAGACATGCCTCTCCTGTAAGTCTAATAACACAGTGTCATTGGTAAGCCGATGCCCTTGTCAGGAAATATTAGAGATGTTCCCGGGTAATACCTATTTACTGATTCCGAGCATGACGTTCCTGGGGTCTGTTATTACTCACTCACCCTTTCCTGCGGTCGGATTCTGGCCCAGGGGAGTGTTTTTGTTTCACGCCGGGGCCAGACAGCCACAGGACCATATCCTGACCCGTACAAATGGCTCGACCAAAGCCTCCAACTGAGTAGAGAAGCACACTAAAGAACTCGAGGAACAGGCCCGTCCCAGAATATCGCTGGGACTTGGGGCAACATTTGGTTTGCCCATCTTCAATAGCCAGGCCAAGACTAAGAACAGAGAATGAGGGGGGTTTGTTTGAGGTGGCTCTAACTTGTGTCTTTCTCCCCACCCCACAGTCCCACTCCATGGACTTTGATGACACCTGGCATCCGGCCACCCACCCCTATGGTGCCGTTCTGCCCGCTCTGTTGGCCATCAGTGATATGTTGCCTGGCAACAGCAAGCCAAGCGGTCTGGACTTCCTGTTGGCCTTCAACGTGGGCATCGAGGTCCAAGGTCGGCTGTTGAGGTTCTCCAACGAAGCTTGCAACATCCCAAAGAGGTGAGTGAAGGAGGAACCACTAAGTTCCTTTCAAACATAAGTTCTGGTTTTGTTTTTAGTCCACTGGACACAAGATCTTGTGTTGCAGCATGTGTTTGTTTGGTTACTATACTCAAAAATACATATAGGAGAGAGCTTGTGAGACACACACACGGCAGACTGGTAAGGAGAGGCCCTTTGGCCAGTTTTAGCTTAGCCGAGTTCCTTTAGATGTGTATTTACTCAAACCGCTGCGATTCCAAATGACCATCAGTGACCCTCCTACTCTGCGTCCAAATGACATGAAATACCATAATCTGTTATTTCCTCTGACACGCCTTGACAAGGGCCCACTCAGTCCTGCACAGCTCGGCCTTGTGCCCTGTGTAATTTAGGAACAGAGGCTCACAAAAGCCCACCTGTCCTTATTTAAAGTGTTGTATCCTCCCAGCTGGGACAGTTTGTTCAGCCCTAAGGTTTTCTGGTGTGTGGTGAGCGATTCCAAAACACCTCTCTCACTTAGTCATCTTCTCGTCCCCTCTTCTCCTCTCTGTTTTCTGTTTTTCCCTCTCTCTCTCTTTCTGTCTTTTCTTTTCTTTTTCTCTCTTTCTCTCTCTCTCTTCCAGGTTCCATCCGCCCACAGTGGTGGGCACTATGGGCAGTGCAGCGGCCTGTGCCCGCCTGCTCTCCCTGGAGCGCTCCCAGTGCAGCCATGCCCTGGCCATTGCTGCCTCTCTCTCGGGCGCGCCCATGGCTAATGCCGCCACGCAGTCCAAGCCCTTCCACATTGGCAACGCGGCGCGCCTGGGCCTGGAGGCGGCACTGCTGGCCTCTAGAGGCCTGGAGGCCAGCGCGCTGGTGCTGGACGCAGTGCCCGGCGTGTCAGGCTTCAGCGCCTTCTACGAGGACTACGCCCCACGGGCACTGCCCTCGCCCGATGACCATGACTCCCACAGCTTCCTGCTGGAGGAGCAGGACATGGGCTTCAAGCGCTTCCCGGCGCACCTGGGCATGCACTGGGTGGCCGACGCCGGCGCCACCGTGCACGAGGCCCTGGTGGGGCTGACCGGTGGAAGCGTGTCCCCCGGGGCAGTGCGCGAGATCCTCCTGCGTGTGCCAGTGTCCAAGTACATCAACCGGCCATTCCCGGAGTCCGAGCACGAGGCGCGTCACTCGTTCCAGTTCAACGCCTGCACTGCGCTGCTGGACGGCGAGGTGACCGTACGCTCGTTCTCCGACGAGGCGCTGCGCCGGCCTGAGCTGCACGCCCTGCTCGCGCTGGTGCGTGTCCACCACCCCGCCGACAACCCGGCCAACTTCGACCGCATGTACGGCGAGGTGCAGGTGACGTTGGCCAGTGGCGACGTGCTGCGCGGTCGCTGCGACACCTTCTACGGCCACTGGCGCAACCCGCTGACCGACGAGAGCCTGCGCAAGAAGTTCCGCGGCAATGCTGGCACCGTGCTGCCCGCCGACCGGGTCGAGGGGCTCATCCAGGCCGTGGACCAGCTGGACCAGCTGGGCGACTGCAGCCCTCTCCTCGCCCAGATCCAGTGACGTCGCTCCTCCTCCCAGTGCCCACTCCTGCTCGCCAGTTTTTCCGGTCTCAGAGCCAGAATTTACAATCCAAGAAACCAGTGCCAGCGAGGTCTTTGGTACGCCATGGTTTTTAGAGTTGCACATATGCTGTAAAATAGTTTTCAAATTGGCTTCCTTATCCATCTGTCTGTTGGTTTGTTTGTTTTTCTAGTAAAAACAGACCATTCAGTGAATCACAGATGTTTCCATGAAGCCAAACCCATTTAGTCAGTGTACAGAGTGTAGCAATAGCTGAGAAGTCACGCTGAACATTGCTTTCACTTTCACTTTGCCTTCTGCATTAATAAACGCTGACTAAAGATGAAATGATGTGATTTTTTTGTGAAAATGACTCGGTCACGTGTGGCTCTACAAACTGATTAAGCTGTCTGTTGTTCTTTTGATTTGGCCATTGGCTAATTTGTACTGATGTTATTGTTATGAATTGACTGCAGGGTGAGTGTAGCTAAGTTTTTGAAAACACTTGATATTTTCTCTTTCCAGACTTTTTTTTTATTGTGTCCTTTGGTAGAACCATGGATCTGTCTTGAAGCTGAATTAATGGTACTGCACTGTGCTTGAAAGCAGACTTCACATGTAAATATAAAACTACTTTGAACGGCCTCTGTAAGTAGGTTTCTCTGCCTTCGGTTCTTATTGTGGCTTAATCATTGTTTTATAATGATGTACTTTTATTTTGGTCGAAATATTTAAATGAATAAATACATAAAATTATCTGTAAATTTCACCTTGTGTGTTGTTTCATTCATCTCAATACTCCTATGAGAAGTCACCAGAAAAACAGTATTCCCCACAATGTCTTTCCTTGTGAGAGTTCATGATAATATTAGGCAATGAAATAAAATAAAATCAGTAATTTACAGCCAACAGAGCTACAAACAGAGTAGAAAAGACTATGAATATGAGAGAAATGTGTAATAGCAGTGTCCCCCACCTCCCCCCAGCATTCTAACTCAATTGTATGCACCATATTGCTATGTAGCATAGTAATATTATACACCATTTGAAAGCTTGGACTCTTGGGAATCCATATATGACAACCTTTGTCATGTACAGTCTGTATAGTGCTTTACATTGTCAGATTAATCTTACTATGTCTCAGTTTAATTTGATCAAAAATGCCCTCCTCCCCCTCCTCCGCCTTTGGTGCTTCCCTACTTTCTAGCTGCAGTGTATATCCTTAGCAATAAGTAGATGCAGCATATTGGGTATTGAAATATTCACAGGAATCTCTATACATTGAACATTCATGTTGTTTTATCCAATATTAGTTGTGCATATGTATAGTCCCATTTTATACACATCCTTTGAACCAACAAAGAAAATGCAAATATAGAGACTTTTGTGTAATCATTCCATATTTTTGTAGTCATTCTATATCAGAACCCCTGACATACATTCCAAATAGTCTGCAAGAAACCTCAAAGTGTTACCTTTCATTTGAGACCAGGATTATGCTTCTACATCAAGAGGTTGGTGTACTGACATAAACCATTATGGGCTTCATCACAGCCTCTGAAAAGTCATTTACTACATGACAGTGTCTTCTCTTTATGTCTGAACAATTTTATGCCATATGCTTATTTTAAAACTCGGGTTGTCTTTCAAAAAAACATATTTCTCTCAGGGATTCACTGAAGATTAACTGAGCCATTTTACAGAACAATTTCTGTCAAGAAGTGACAGTTAATTTCACAGATAATTTTGTATTTAATTTTCTATTACAAAACATGTGTGTTTTTCATGTGTGGAATACCTTGTGCAATGCTCCCTTGATTGCCATGGCCTGTACTCATTAGCCTTTGTCCCAGAACAGTACATGTAACAGTAAGATACAATCTGCTATCTGGAGTCAGCATCACATACTGTGGACCTGAGGTTGTCTACAAGATGTTTGCTTTGGCCAAGGTTACTTATCGAAGCCTGGATGTGACACTCCCAATGATAAAGAGTGAAAGGAGTGAACGTTCGTTAAGTCAAATTAAAGAAACATTACAGGCTTTATCACAGCCTCTGAAAACAAAGCACAGATATTTTCTGAATAGCTAACATCACATACAAGAAAAGATCAACAGGTCAATAGACTTACCAGACACTTTACTGAACATGCTGAGTCACTGAAGCAATAATGATGCAGGTGCATGAGGTTAACCATCCATTTAATCCCACAATCAGAGTTAAGATACAGTCTGGGCAGTAAAGCTGAGCTTATTTGAGAAATCTGACTCATTTGACTAAAGTGACTGATTTTATCAGACTGTATTATATTTGTTTATTTTTACTGATGAGATAGAGCTATAGATAAACTTGATAAAACAAATCAGTCCGATATCTCAAGAGGAAATACTCCTGTCATGCCTAGGTCTTCTAGTTTCATTCAGAAATTCATACAATGAATGTCTTGTTCCCACAGGGAAACTGGGGCACCTTAAAGGAGAATTCCGGTGTGATATTGACCTAAAGTGTGTTGCAACATGATACTAAGTGTGAACGTATGTCTCATAGCTCATCTCGGCTTGTCCCCTGCACTCCGAAATCTGGCGCTAGTTAGCCGATACTACCAACAGGTTTTTAAAGGGGGTGCCTCGGGCATCTGCCTAGCCATGCAAATAAATAACTGCTTTACACCATTCACGAGGCTCAAAGTAGCTCCACACTTCATTGGTAGACTTCCGAGGGCCCTGACATTTAAAACGAAACATTGAGAACTTTGAAAAAGCACTGGTAGTTTATTTACAAGACGATTTATACAGTCAGTACCTTCAGGAAGTTTACCGTTCGCCGCCAGTAGTTATTATCCTTAACTATCTGTCAAAAATAAGCCCCGCCCCCTGAAACGTCATAAATCACGTGATAGCCACGCCTCCTTTTTATGCAAATTAGCCATGTGGTTTTCGCCACGTGTTGTTTGTTATTGTTATTGTTTTGTGAGTCATGTGACAGTCATGTGACTGGTGTCATACCCCTGGGCGGCCATATTGGATGTAAAGTCATGTGACAGTCATGTGTCTGGTGTCAAACAATGCCACGCCCCCCTTGGCATCCATATTGGATGTAGTGTCATGTGACAGTCATGTGACTGATGTCAAACCCCTGGGCTGCCATATTGGCCCCCAAACCCCCATGTGTGTTTTGTTGTTATTATTATGTGTTATGTGATAAACTTTGTAAGAGTTGTATAGGAGTGTTAATAGCAGGAAATAAACGTATAGTATGCTACTAGCATAGCCAATAACCTGAGCATGTTGTTAGTGGTTTTGGTTGAAAAATGTGTTAGCTAGACGCTATGCATTGTAATGTAACCTTTATAACTGAAATCATGGTGGTCTTAGGTGACAAAAATGATAGTCTATGATCCCCCTACTTTGTAGGGGTGGTGTTTTGTCCGGGCATGTCTCTGAGTGTATTGTTTGAGACCCCTTTCATGTGGGGGGTCTGCCTACTACTTACGTACACTAGTGATGATAACATTGTAAAAGAACTATATGGTTTGTCAGAGTTTCTGGTTGGTTTTATGTTCGAATCTAAAATGTATTTCACTCGCATATTTATTCTTCTATTTTTATTTTGTAGCGCCATCCCATGATCTAGCTGGTCACTGTGTTATCAGCCTCGAAACATCTGGTCTCGCTGACGAAAACGATTTGGGAACGACGTTCGGGGGATCTGAATTAGGTGCTGCGACAAGCAGTAAATCTACATCTGGTACAGAACCAGGCCCGGAGTGGGTAATCGGGAGAATCGGGAGAATTCCCGGTGGCCTGCTTCACTTTTGGGCCGGTCGAGGGAAAAATATTGGCATTTGTCACGTTAATCTATCTTCTCTTAAAGTTGGCTACACACGTTCGCATTCTATGCCTAACACCGCAGCCTCTGCATGGGTTCTCCCCTCCCAAGAAGAGTTAATTGGTTGGGTCCATATAGCCCGTCTTTCCTAAAAAGTTTTCTCAGATACCAGCCGGGCCGGTCCTACCGTAGTGATAAGCGTCAGGGAGGATGGATGGTAGAAAGATGCCATGAGGGACTGAAAAGGCCAGGTAAAAAAGACGAAAAGTATTGGAGTGAAATGCTGCCAAATGTGCCATGTTTCCAATGTTCATGTTTTTGAAGAGGACAGACATAAGTGGCAACTGGTAAAGAGAGATAGCCATGATTATAACATCGTAATTGGGCTAATAACCTACTGGACGTTGTAGCGTTGTCAACCTATTCACAAGTAACATAATAAGTTAAAATATTAGCATTTTGGTATCATCCAATATGGCTATTCATAGACTTTGCAAATATTATGCAAATATTGATAACAAAACTCAAGCTTGATCTGTGTATGCAGTAACCTATAGGCCTAAAAACAAAAGTAGCCTGAGCAGCAGATCAGCCAGTCCCCCGCAATGATGAGCCCGAAATGAAGTAGAAAGGATAATAGAGTTAACCACATGAATTAAAGTTATTTTATGGAAGAAAGAACAGTAGGCTATGACAGCAGTAGGCTGCATGATCAACCTATATGGCTTGTTTGCTCAGAAGTGGGTGTAGTAAAGGAGCAAATCACCAAACAACAACATGATAGCTGACCCATGCAGAAAAAACATGTAAACAATACAGTAGTTCAATATGCCTCTTAGTGGAGTTGTGGGATACATTTCAAATGCTTTATTTCTTCATTCCTGTTTTTGTTAACTTATCAACCTATCCTTGTGGAATAGTGGAATATTAGCCTATAATAAAAACTACAGGATAGTAAGAGCTGAAATGATGCCTTTTTAATCCAATTTCCACCACCACTAAAAAAGGGGGCCGGTCTTGGGCCTGAAACTTCTGGGCTGAAAAGTGGCCCCACTCCGGCCCTGTACAGAACCCTTACCATCTTACGACCATGTCTATTGGAAGGATACTAAGAAGAGACGTTATAACGACTCTGAAGATCTAGCCATAACTGCGAGGCCTGCTAAGCATTTTACTGGGGTAACGCGAGTGATACGGGGTAAGTTGATATTTCCCAATAGTTCATTCTTTCCCCTTTTGATAAAACAGCTGTTGTTACGGGTATGTTTATAACTGTGACACCCACTTTGGGGTAGAGTGTTGGTCTAAATCATTACCGGTGACCATTTGGAGATCTCTGTAATTTTAATGTCTAGTTGTTTTATTCTCCATACATGTATGCCTTCTAAGTGTAGCATGGTAGCATAATGTGTTTGCGGTCATTTCATTTGCAGAAAACGACGCGCACGATGACTTGATAGGTCTTGGAAACGCATCTATCAACAGGGGGAATACACATTCAAAGGACTATCAAACTAATGTTAATACTCAATCAAAGGACATTAACCGTGTGGATTTATGGAGTGATACTATACTAAAAAACTGGATGTCAAACAATTTCCTCCAGTTGAATTCTGACAAAACATAAGTCCTCATCATTGGATCCCAGCACATAGTGAAACAAATGATACAATCCTTAGGTCCCTTTCAATTTTTAGACTGTGTAAAACCTGTTGCAAAGAATGGTGTCTGGTTTGACAATAATTTAAGCTTTGAACGTCACATCACAAAGCTCATACAGTCTTGGTTCTATCACCTCAGAAATATTTCCAAGATTAGTTCCATCTTAACTTTTAAAGACACTGAGACCATTATGCATGCATTTATTTCTTCACGCCTGGATTACTGCAATAGTCTTTTTTCTTGTCTGAACCAAAAATCTATAAAGAGACTTCAAACTGTTCAGAATTCAGCTGCCCGGCTTCTTACTAAGACAAAGTACTAAGACATTACTCCTGTTTTAGCCTCACTGCACTGGCTCCCAGTAAGCTTTAGAATTGATTTTAAGATTCTTCTGATTACTTTTAAAGTTCTACATGGCCTGTCTCCCAACTACATATCTGATCTCCTAGTACCTTATACACCTGTGCGTACTTTAAGATCATTTGGTAGCGGTTTCCTAACTATTCCTAAGGTCAATCTCAAAACTAAAGGGGTGAGAGCATTTAGTGTCAGGGCACCTAGGCTCTGGAATGACCTGCCTGATGAAATCAGGTCAGCCAAGTCAGTATGCTCTTTTAAATCCCTCCTTAAAACACATCTTTACAAGCAAGCCTTCCTTAGTTTTGTTTAAGTAATATACTTCATTTTGTGTTAAGTTTATTAAGTTTTATTTCAGTGTTAAGTTTTATTTCAGTAAGTTTTATTTCAGTGTCAAGTTTTATTTCAGTAAGTTTTATTTCAGTAACTTTTATTTCAGTGTCAAGTTTTATTTCAGTATCCTAAGTTTTATTTCAGTGTCAAGTTTTATTTTAGTAACTTTTATTTCAGTGTCAAGTTTTATTTCAGTAACTTTTATTTCAGTGTCAAGTTTTATTTCAGTATCCTAAGTTTTATTTCAGTGTCAAGTTTTATTTCAGTAAGTTTTATTTCAGTGCAAGTTTATTTTCCTTTTTCAAATTTATGTTAAGTTCTAATTGAATTAGTATATATTATCTGATTGTTATATTATTATGTCTTATTTGCATTTTCATATATGTTGATATTGTACAGCACTTTGTAACTTTGTTTTGAAAAGTGCTATATAAATAAAGATTATTATTATTATACAGAACTCGATTTTGACGACCTATCTGACGCGACTTTACTGGAGGCTGCGGATGCTGTCGACCCGTGTGAACTACATGAAAGGTCAGATTCGTTGAATGTTTCTGAACCTGGGGGTGGCTGGGCCCTCTGCAGATTTAGCAGTGTGTGATGTAAACACAGTTCGCTATAATTACACAGATGTAGAATCAGCATTGGATAGTGTTGAGCTGAGACTAAATTATGCTAGATCTGTGGCTCGTAGAGCTACGGATGTAATAGGTCACACAGTGGCAGATCTGCTTATTGGTGCTGTGGAAACTCTGCAAAAGATTAGCCGGGATCATATAAAAAAATTGAGGCAGTTATCGATGGCATACTGAAATGATGATCTGAATGGTGTTTAACCTCGGTGTGATAGATTGTTTATAAGGTTCATGTTTATTTTTTCTTTGTTGTTGTTGTTTTTTACGGCTATAATTGCGGAAGAGTAGTAAACATGTGTAATATAGTTTAAATTTGTTGAGTAATCAGTGAGTAGCCATGCCCCGCCGTAATAAGCGTAATAGAAATGACAATGGGTGCAATGATATTGAACCGCCTGATAAACGTACCAGAGATGATCAGACAGATTGTGGTTTTTTTTATTTTTTTTATTTAGCACTTGTAAAAAGACAGAATCAGAGAAGAAACAAAGAAAGTAAATCAGTGCAGGAAGAGGCAGTAAGCCCAGACTGGCTTATATGAGGCCTCCACCTAAAAAAGTAACATAACAACAAGAGCCACAAAAAGTATCTAAACAATATAAATTAAAAGAAAAAGAAAGCAAAAGTATGAACAAACAGTGTAAGCACTACAGTAGAAGAAACTACTATGACAGAAGTCTTCAGGAGAACCAGCTATAGACCAGCAATTAAATTAGCCTTTAGGCATACTTTAAAATGATTAGTAGTAAAACATTTCAAGGCCAGATGTGAATTTTTTCCCCATATTTTAGCACCCCTATAACGTATGGAAAATTGAGCTTGACATGTTTTAAGTTGAAGAGGGTGAAAATCATTAGCTTGCCTCGTTACATAGGAGTGAACCTGTGAATTAGTTTTAAAATAGCACTTAAAGTGCTCAGGAATCTTTCCATTACAATTATATATTTCATAAATAAAAACACAGGTTTGAAGTACATTAATATCATTCACAGTAAGGATTTTCAATTCTTTAAATAACGGAGTAGATGCAGCACACCATTTAGAACAGGTTGCAATTCTAACAAAACGCTTTTGAATGACCAGTAATTTCTTAATAGTGGAAGGAAAAGTACTTGCCCACACTAAATTACAATATGAAAGGTATGGATAAATTAAACTATAATAAAGAGTGAGGAGGCAATTTCTAGAGACAAGATGACTAACCCTCCTAATTAACCCAATTGATTTATTTACTTTTTTGCTAACACAGTCTACTTGATCCTTCCATTTTAACTCCCAAGAATCTGGTTGATGAAACTTGCGGTATCTCTGTAAACTCAATTTTAATTTTACATATGTCATAAGGGTATAATTTTTTACCTCCAAAAATGATGAAATTAGATTTTTTAAGATTTAAAGATAGTTTATTTAATTTGAACCAAGTGGCATATGCAGATAAGCCAGCATTTTCCTCTTTCATTAAAACACTGAAATTTGAACGTGAAAGAATCAAGGTAGTGTCATCTGCAAAGTTACTTGTGAATAGGTTGACAACGCTACAACGTCCAGTAGGTTATTAGCCCAATTACGATGTTATAATCATGGCTATCTCTCTTTACCAGTTGCCACTTATGTCTGTCCTCTTCAAAAACATGAACATTGGAAACATGGCACATTTGGCAGCATTTCACTCCAATACTTTTCGTCTTTTTTTACCTGGCCTTTTCAGTCCCTCATGGCATCTTTCTACCATCCATCCTCCCTGACGCTTATCACTACGGTAGGACCGGCCCGGCTGGTATCTGAGAAAACTTTTTAGGAAAGACGGGCTATATGGACCCAACCAATTAACTGTTCTTGGGAGGGGAGAACCCATGCAGAGGCTGCGGTGTTAGGCATAGAATGCGAACGTGTGTAGCCAACTTTAAGAGAAGATAGATTAACGTGACAAATGCCAATATTTTTCCCTCGACCGGCCCAAAAGTGAAGCAGGCCACCGGGAATTCTCCCGATTCTCCCGATTACCCACTCCGGGCCTGGTTCTGTACCAGATGTAGATTTACTGCTTGTCGCAGCACCTAATTCAGATCCCCCGAACGTCGTTCCCAAATCGTTCTGATTTACAGGAGGATTATCCTCCATTTAGATTCTAATGAAATTCTGTATAAACACCAATATGGTTTTTGAAAAAATCATTCAACTTACATGGCACTTCTTCACTTGATAGACAAGGTTACCTTGGCTCAAACCAAAAATGAATATATTTGTAGTATTTTTATAGACCTGTCAAAGCATTTGATACTGTTAACCATTCTATTTTATTGGAAAAACTGCATAAATATGGCTTTCATGATCTTACATATGTGTATCTTACAGTGGCTAAGTAACTATTTATCTGATCGAAAACAGTTTGTCTGTGTAAAGGGTTGCAATTCCAACATGGCTGGATTACCCTGTGGTGTTCCACAGGGTTCTATCCTGGGACCTTTATTATTTCTTATTTATATTAATGATTTGGCCAATGTTTCTAACCTTCTTTCTCCTATTATGTTTGCAGATGACACTACCTTGATTCTTTCACGTTCAAATTTCAGTGTTTTAATGAAAGAGGAAAATGCTGGCTTATCTGCATATGCCACTTGGTTCAAATTAAATAAACTATCTTTAAATCTTAAAAAATCTAATTTCATCATTTTTGGAGGTAAAAAATTATACCCTAATGACATATGTAAAATTAAAATTGAGTCTACAGAGATACCGCAAGTTTCATCAACCAGATTCTTGGGAGTTATTGTTAATGAAACCTTAAAATGGAAGGATCAAGTAGACTGTGTTAGCAAAAAAGTAAATAAATCAATTGGGTTAATTAGGAGGGTTAGTCATCTTGTCTCTAGAAATTGCCTCCTCACTCTTTATTATGACCGCCGCGCAGCGAAGCGGCGGTCATATAGGTTTAGTCAGATTTTTTTTTATTTTTTTTTATTTATTTTTTTCGCATGTCCAAATTTCTGTCAATGATTCCCGGGACACTGAAAGACCGGGGTAGACGAAACTTGGTGGGCATGTAACCCCATATGGATAGCATGGAACCATCGTTTTTCGTTTTGATCTGTAGCCCCCCCGCTGGACTGCACCCCCCGAAAGGAGGGTAGGGCAGACACAGTTTTCTGTGAATATCTCGAGAACCGTAAGGTTTAGGAGGACCATTTTTTTTTTGTATGTTGATCTCAAGGGGCCATGTCAACCCATTCCATAACCACTCATTTCATGTATAGCGCCACCTAGTTAAACACAAAAAAGTAAAAATGAGGTGTTGTAATCGCAGGTATCTGTGACCTAACATAGTCAAAACTGCACGAAATTGGAAGTGTAGGATCATTATGACACCCTCTGAATGCACGCCAAGTTTCGTGGAATTCCGTTCATGGGGGGCCACACAATAAATTAATTTATGTTACTATACACCAACTGGCCTGTAGGTGGCCGGAGACAGTTTTCTGTGAATATCTCGAGAACCGTAGGGCCTAGGAGGTCCACCTTTTTTTTGTATGTTGATCTCAAGGGGCCATGTCAACCCATCCCATTACCACTTATTTCATGTATAGCGCCACCTAGTTAAAAATTAAAAAGCAAAAAATTAGGTGTTTTCATCACAATATCTCTGGCTGACATGGTCAAAACTGCACGAAATTGAAAGTGTAGGATCATTATGACACCCTCCGAATGCATGCCAAGTTTTGTGTACTTTCGTTCATGGGGGGCCTTACAATAAAACAATTTATGTGTACATTTAGTGACGTACACCAACAAGGATTCCCGGGACACTGAAAGACCGGGGTACACAAAACTTGGTGGGCATGTACCCCCACATGGATAGCATGGAACTGTCATTTTTCGTTTTGATCTGTAGCCCCCCCGCTGGACTGGACCCCCCGAAAGGAGGGTAGGCCAGACACAGTTCTCTGTGAATATCTTGAGAACTGTAGGGCCTAGGATGACCATTTTTTCCGTATATTTGCCTCCAGGGGTCATGTTAACCCAGTTCATGTGCACACATGTGCACAAACAGATACACACACACACACACATTCACAGTAATCATGACACATACTCACACAGTAGACATATGTACGCTTCCATGCACAGGCACATACGCAGGCACGCACACACACACACACACACACACACTCACACACACACACACACCCACACACATAACATAAACATAACACAAACAATCAAGAATTTCTCATAATTATGAACAGGCAAGATGGAGGTGGGGTTGTATAAAATGAATTTTACATGTGAAATCTATGAACTAGTCATGTTTTGGTACTTGTTGTCTAGCAGATACCAGTGAGAATTGAGTGTGGATAATGCAATTTAGTGAGACAGTTAGAATCATATAGGCCTTTCAGCGTGATTTCTTTTTGTGGAAAAAATGTGCTGGACTGGGCGGCGGTCATATTTTGTACCGCTCTGCGGTACATCTAGTTATAGTTTAATTTATCCATACCTTTCATATTGTAATTTAGTGTGGGCAAGTACTTTTCCTTCCACTATTAAGAAATTACTGGTCATTCAAAAGCGTTTTGTTAGAATTGCAACCTGTTCTAAATGGTGTGCTGCATCTACTCCGTTATTTAAAGAATTGAAAATCCTTACTGTGAATGATATTAATGTACTTCAAACCTGTGTTTTTATTTATGAAATATATAATTGTAATGGAAAGATTCCTGAGCACTTTAAGTGCTATTTTAAAACTAATTCACAGGTTCACTCCTATGTAACGAGGCAAGCTAATGATTTTCACCCTCTTCAACTTAAAACATGTCAAGCTCAATTTTCCATACGTTATAGGGGTGCTAAAATATGGGAAAAAAATTCACATCTGGCCTTGAAATGTTTTACTACTAATCATTTTAAAGTATGCCTAAAGGCTAATTTAATTGCTGGTCTATAGCTGGTTCTCCTGAAGACTTCTGTCATAGTAGTTTCTTCTACTGTAGTGCTTACACTGTTTGTTCATACTTTTGCTTTCTTTTTCTTTTAATTTATATTGTTTAGATACTTTTTGTGGCTCTTGTTGTTATGTTACTTTTTTAGGTGGAGGCCTCATATAAGCCAGTCTGGGCTTACTGCCTCTTCCTGCACTGATTTACTTTCTTTGTTTCTTCTCTGATTCTGTCTTTTTACAAGTGCTAAATAAAAAAAATAAAAAAAACCACAATCTGTCTGATCATCTCTGGTACGTTTATCAGGCGGTTCAATATCATTGCACCCATTGTCATTTCTATTACGCTTATTACGGCGGGGCATGGCTACTCACTGATTACTCAACAAATTTAAACTATATTACACATGTTTACTACTCTTCCGCAATTATAGCCGTAAAAAACAACAACAACAAAGAAAAAATAAACATGAACCTTATAAACAATCTATCACACCGAGGTTAAACACCATTCAGATCATCATTTCAGTATGCCATCGATAACTGCCTCAATTTTTTTATATGATCCCGGCTAATCTTTTGCAGAGTTTCCACAGCACCAATAAGCAGATCTGCCACTGTGTGACCTATTACATCCGTAGCTCTACGAGCCACAGATCTAGCATAAATTAGTCTCAGCTCAACACTATCCAATGCTGATTCTACATCTGTGTAATTATAGCGAACTGTGTTTACATCACACACTGCTAAATCTGCAGAGGGCCCAGCCACTCCCAGGTTCAGAAACATTCAACGAATCTGACCTTTCATGTAGTTCACACGGGTCGACAGCATCCGCAGCCTCCAGTAAAGTCGCGTCAGATAGGTCGTCAAAATCGAGTTCTGTATAATAATAATAATCTTTATTTATATAGCACTTTTCAAAACAAAGTTACAAAGTGCTGTACAATATCAACATATATGAAAATGCAAATAAGACATAATAATATAACAATCAGATAATATATACTAATTCAATTAGAACTTAACATAAATTTGAAAAAGGAAAATAAACTTGCACTGAAATAAAACTTACTGAAATAAAACTTGACACTGAAATAAAACTTAGGATACTGAAATAAAACTTGACACTGAAATAAAAGTTACTGAAATAAAACTTGACACTGAAATAAAAGTTACTAAAATAAAACTTGACACTGAAATAAAACTTAGGATACTGAAATAAAACTTGACACTGAAATAAAAGTTACTGAAATAAAACTTACTGAAATAAAACTTGACACTGAAATAAAACTTACTGAAATAAAACTTAACACTGAAATAAAACTTAATAAACTTAACACAAAATGAAGTATATTACTTAAACAAAACTAAGGAAGGCTTGCTTGTAAAGATGTGTTTTAAGGAGGGATTTAAAAGAGCATACTGACTTGGCTGACCTGATTTCATCAGGCAGGTCATTCCAGAGCCTAGGTGCCCTGACACTAAATGCTCTCACCCCTTTAGTTTTGAGATTGACCTTAGGAATAGTTAGGAAACCGCTACCAAATGATCTTAAAGTACGCACAGGTGTATAAGGTACTAGGAGATCAGATATGTAGTTGGGAGACAGGCCATGTAGAACTTTAAAAGTAATCAGAAGAATCTTAAAATCAATTCTAAAGCTTACTGGGAGCCAGTGCAGTGAGGCTAAAACAGGAGTAATGTCTTAGTACTTTGTCTTAGTAAGAAGCCGGGCAGCTGAATTCTGAACAGTTTGAAGTCTCTTTATAGATTTTTGGTTCAGACAAGAAAAAAGACTATTGCAGTAATCCAGGCGTGAAGAAATAAATGCATGCATAATGGTCTCAGTGTCTTTAAAAGTTAAGATGGAACTAATCTTGGAAAGGTTAGTGATAGAACCAAGACTGTATGAGCTTTGTGATGTGACGTTCAAAGCTTAAATTATTGTCAAACCAGACACCATTCTTTGCAACAGGTTTTACACAGTCTAAAAATTGAAAGGGACCTAAGGATTGTATCATTTGTTTCACTATGTGCTGGGATCCAATGATGAGGACTTATGTTTTGTCAGAATTCAACTGGAGGAAATTGTTTGACATCCAGTTTTTTAGTATAGTATCACTCCATAAATCCACACGGTTAATGTCCTTTGATTGAGTATTAACATTAGTTTGATAGTCCTTTGAATGTGTATTCCCCCTGTTGATAGATGCGTTTCCAAGACCTATCAAGTCATCGTGCGCGTCGTTTTCTGCAAATGAAATGACCGCAAACACATTATGCTACCATGCTACACTTAGAAGGCATACATGTATGGAGAATAAAACAACTAGACATTAAAATTACAGAGATCTCCAAATGGTCACCGGTAATGATTTAGACCAACACTCTACCCCAAAGTGGGTGTCACAGTTATAAACATACCCGTAACAACAGCTGTTTTATCAAAAGGGGAAAGAATGAACTATTGGGAAATATCAACTTACCCCGTATCACTCGCGTTACCCCAGTAAAATGCTTAGCAGGCCTCGCAGTTATGGCTAGATCTTCAGAGTCGTTATAACGTCTCTTCTTAGTATCCTTCCAATAGACATGGTCGTAAGATGGTAAGGGTTCTGTACAGGGCCGGAGTGGGGCCACTTTTCAGCCCAGAAGTTTCAGGCCCAAGACCGGCCCCCTTTTTTAGTGGTGGTGGAAATTGGATTAAAAAGGCATCATTTCAGCTCTTACTATCCTGTAGTTTTTATTATAGGCTAATATTCCACTATTCCACAAGGATAGGTTGATAAGTTAACAAAAACAGGAATGAAGAAATAAAGCATTTGAAATGTATCCCACAACTCCACTAAGAGGCATATTGAACTACTGTATTGTTTACATGTTTTTTCTGCATGGGTCAGCTATCATGTTGTTGTTTGGTGATTTGCTCCTTTACTACACCCACTTCTGAGCAAACAAGCCATATAGGTTGATCATGCAGCCTACTGCTGTCATAGCCTACTGTTCTTTCTTCCATAAAATAACTTTAATTCATGTGGTTAACTCTATTATCCTTTCTACTTCATTTCGGGCTCATCATTGCGGGGGACTGGCTGATCTGCTGCTCAGGCTACTTTTGTTTTTAGGCCTATAGGTTACTGCATACACAGATCAAGCTTGAGTTTTGTTATCAATATTTGCATAATATTTGCAAAGTCTATGAATAGCCATATTGGATGATACCAAAATGCTAATATTTTAACTCATTATGTTACTTGTGAATAGGTTGACAACGCTACAACGTCCAGTAGGTTATTAGCCCAATTACGATGTTATAATCATGGCTATCTCTCTTTACCAGTTGCCACTTATGTCTGTCCTCTTCAAAAACATGAACATTGGAAACATGGCACATTTGGCAGCATTTCACTCCAATACTTTTCGTCTTTTTTACCTGGCCTTTTCAGTCCCTCATGGCATCTTTCTACCATCCATCCTCCCTGACGCTTATCACTACGGTAGGACCGGCCCGGCTGGTATCTGAGAAAACTTTTTAGGAAAGACGGGCTATATGGACCCAACCAATTAACTCTTCTTGGGAGGGGAGAACCCATGCAGAGGCTGCGGTGTTAGGCATAGAATGCGAACGTGTGTAGCCAACTTTAAGAGAAGATAGATTAACGTGACAAATGCCAATATTTTTCCCTCGACCGGCCCAAAAGTGAAGCAGGCCACCGGGAATTCTCCCGATTCTCCCGATTACCCACTCCGGGCCTGGTTCTGTACCAGATGTAGATTTACTGCTTGTCGCAGCACCTAATTCAGATCCCCCGAACGTCGTTCCCAAATCGTTTTCGTCAGCGAGACTAGATGTTTCGAGGCTGATAACACAGTGACCAGCTAGATCATGGGATGGCGCTACAAAATAAAAATAGAAGAATAAATATGCGAGTGAAATACATTTTAGATTCGAACATAAAACCAACCAGAAACTCTGACAAACCATATAGTTCTTTTACAATGTTATCATCACTAGTGTACGTAAGTAGTAGGCAGACCCCCCACATGAAAGGGGTCTCAAACAATACACTCAGAGACATGCCCGGACAAAACACCACCCCTACAAAGTAGGGGGATCATAGACTATCATTTTTGTCACCTAAGACCACCATGATTTCAGTTATAAAGGTTACATTACAATGCATAGCGTCTAGCTAACACATTTTTCAACCAAAACCACTAACAACATGCTCAGGTTATTGGCTATGCTAGTAGCATACTATACGTTTATTTCCTGCTATTAACACTCCTATACAACTCTTACAAAGTTTATCACATAACACATAATAATAACAACAAAACACACATGGGGGTTTGGGGGCCAATATGGCAGCCCAGGGGTTTGACATCAGTCACATGACTGTCACATGACACTACATCCAATATGGATGCCAAGGGGGGCGTGGCATTGTTTGACACCAGACACATGACTGTCACATGACTTTACATCCAATATGGCCGCCCAGGGGTATGACACCAGTCACATGACTGTCACATGACTCACAAAACAATAACAATAACAAACAACACGTGGTGAAAACCACATGGCTAATTTGCATAAAAAGGAGGCGTGGCTATCACTTGATTTATGACGTTTCAGGGGGCGGGGCTTATTTTTGACAGATAGTTAAGGATAATAACTACTGCCGCCATTTTGAATTTAGTCACGATAAGTCGAGCGACGAGTACGAATGAACAGGTATGATAAGGGATCAGATTCCAAAAATAATTCTGTGGAAATGCATGGATTCCAGTTGCTGCTGGAATAAATTCAAGATGGCGGCAAACGGCCATGGGGTGAAGTGGCCGTGGTAGTGTGCAGTGTTGCATGGTAAACCTGAAGCCAGGCTAGCACAGCCTCTTTCCATGGCTGTGACTGCAGGATGGTTGTTTGTAGGCAACTTCTCAGGGAACGATGGAATCGTTCAACAGCACCATTAGCTGCAGGGTAGTACACGAATACTCTGTGCCTCAATGAAACTCAGCTGTCAGTAACAATGCACTCTGGGTTGCCAAATCGTCTGAATATCGACATCAGGAACTTCACGACATCTACAGTTGTCGTGCTGTGGGTGAAGGCAAGCTCAGGCCACTTGGAGTAGTAGTCCACTAGCATTATAGCATAGCGGCAGGCAAGAGGAGCAGTTTCAAATGGTCTGACAATATCAAGGCCAAGTTTCTGCCAAGGGTCCTCAGGCAGCTGGACAGGTTGCAGGGGGGCAGGGTAAGTGAGCTCGATAGTGTTTTAAGCCCCCACCGTCGACTTCACGGCAGCACTGCGATCGTCAACTTCAAGGCACCTAACCCTAAACTTAACCCTAATCCTAACCCCAACCCTTGCCTAACCCTAGTGCCTTCCATGCAGCGCTGTCTGGAAGACGACGTTGGGGGTTTAAACACCAAGTAACAGTGAGTGAAGGCTGTTTGAGCGGCAGGCAATACAGGAAGCTATGCAGGTATGGACCTCCGAATCCATTTTTGGCCACCAGTATAAATCTCGCAGGCACTCTTTTGTGTGTATGATTCCTTGGTGACTCGTGGGCCAAGGCTATGTCATAATCAAAGCAAAGCAGGCGTGCAGACCAGCGAGTCACACACATCCTAGCTCTGCCTATACCCTTGGTGGTAAGCAAAGTGGTAAGGGCCTGGTGGTCTGTGTTGAGAGTAAAACGATGGCCCCAAAAGTATGTCCACCATTTTTCTGTAGCTCACACACATGCTAACGCCTCCTTTTTTCACAATTGAGTACTTGTGCTCTGTTGTAGAAAGTGTGCGGGAAGCGAAAGCCACTGTTTTTTTTATGCCGTCAAGCTGTATTTGGGCAAACACAGCACCCAGTCCATAGTCACTCGCATCTTTAGAGATCACTGAGCGGAGTGGTCATAAAGAGCAAGAGCTTGACTAGCTACCAGGAGGTGCTCCTCAAAACTGCTTTGAGCAGCTTCAGTCCATGTAAATGTGTCTGTTTCTTCGGCACACTCACGCATAGGGGCAATGACTGTAGAGTCATTCCGTGTGAAATCACCCAATTTCAGCACAATTTGGCAGGTGACCCTCTCCGAAAAAATCTGAAAAAAATTACAGGTGTTTGTAGACCAAATCCATGCATAGATCTTAAATAGTATATCTGGATAACTAATCGTTGCAAAACTACAGCCCTTTGAAACTTCAAGTCATTTTAAGCATTGTGGTGAACAATCCTTTTTGTTCAACTTCCAGCATTATTGGCTCTTTTGGTATTTCACACACATTAGTGAAACTATGTGAATAGAAGTACATTTTCCTGTTGAATTAAAAAATCCAATCGGATCAGACGTATCTTGTGTACTTTCCCCTCTGCAAAGCTCTGAAAATGGCTATAAATTCATAATGTTAAAAGACATCATCACTTTTGAGGGCTTCTCATTCAGAAAGTATGTGACACAAATTCATCAGATTTTTTTCCTACACATATATGTATTATACGGTCCTGTCCATGCATTAACTTTGGTTGTTATCATTTTCATATTTTCAGAGCATTTTTTTAAAATTGGGCCTGATTTTCAAAAAGCCTGTTTTCATCTTCTCATTTCACCACGTGGACAGTTAACAGGATTTGTTTTAAATTTACCATATATCATTCTGTATGTGAGGATCATCTGCCCAAAATTTGGGCTTGTTGCTGAGTTTCTTCATTGAGATAAGATTTTTTTTAAATATTGTCTATAAATCAACTGAATTTGTACTGGATCTGCAGTACCACTTTGCACCACATGTGGTGCTCTTTTAATACAATGGAAGTCAATGGAAGAGTAACGGCTCCCACACACAGCTGCGTGCATCGCGTTGCTGGAGACGCATCCCATTCACTTTAAATGGGCTCACGTGATCCGTTGCCAAACTGAATTGTGGGTCCGTCGCGTCGCGTTTCTCCCGCCGCTCGCGTTGAGGAGTTCAGCTGTTGCTGCACCGACAGACGGCACCGGCCAATCAAGCCAATCTACGGACGGCACCAACCAATCACATTACGGTTTTACTTCAAGTCATTTGCATAGCTACCGTCGGGAACACCCACTGGCATGCGTTGACGGAACGCAGCTGTGTGTGGGAGCCGTAAGAGAGTCACTTGTTTGCTGCACATATCCAATCTAAACACATAGTTTATGGTTCATAGTTGAATTGGTCCAAATAATTATTGCAACATGAACAACATACTACTCATACATAAATCTTATCTAGAGAAAATAAACTGATCAAGTAAATTATACACACATAAGACTGACTGGTCATCATACATGCAGCAAGAGGATTTAGCATAATTACCATCTTTGTAATGAGTTTTCTACACCAGCTTTAACCTATCAGTGCCTATGTGAGTACTTTAATAATTACTAGCCAACTGGTTAGGCAAAGTCTATATCCATCATCAAATGCATGGGATGCAGTCCTCTTTGATACATAGACAAAGAGCATCAATATGGAGATCAGTGCTTCGTCTCCATGTGATCTGGGAAAGAAGTTGGAAAATGAATGACATAAAGGAACATATTCAAGAAACAATGGGTTTCTAAAATTCAGTTCATCAAGGTATTTCACTTGATGAAGATGACCATGTGTGTTTTCATCACAAGTATTCATAACAAGGTTTGAGGACTCGTGGATCCAAGAGGCATTTGTAAAAAGATGATAAATCGTTAGTATTGTATGCATCTGACAATGTACAGAATTTTAGAAACCCCTTTTTACTTGAACCATATGAACCATAAACTGTGTGTTTAGATTGGATATGTGCAGCAAACAAGTGACTCTCTTACTCTTCCATTGACTTCCATTGTATTAAAAGAGCACCACATGTGGTGCAATGTGGTACTGCAGATAAAGTACAAATTCAGTGGATTTATAGACAATATTTGTAAAAAATCTTATCTCAATGAAGAAACTCAGCAACAAGCCCAAATTTTGGGCAGATGATCCTCACATACAGAATGATATATGGTAAAATTTAAAAAAATCCTGTTAACTGTCCACGTGGTGAAATGAGAAGATGAAAACGGGCTTTTTGAAAATCAAGCCCAATTTAATAAAAAATGCTCTGACAATGTGATAATGTTAACAACCAAAGTTAATGCATGGACATGACCTTATAATCCATACATGAGTGGGAAAAAAATCTGATGAATTTGTGTCACATACTTTTTGAATGAGAAGCCCTCAAAGGTGGTGATGTTTTTTCACATAATGAATTTATAGCCATTTTCAGGGGGGAATTACACAAGATACACCTGATTTGATTGGATTGTTAAATTCAACAGGAAAATGTACTTCTATTCACATAGTTTCACTAATGTGTGTGAAATACCAAAAGAGCCAATAATGTTGGAAGTTGAACAAAAAGGATTGTTCACCACGATGCTTAAAATGACTTGAAACTTCAAAGGGCTGTAGTTTTGGAACCATTAGTGATACAGATATACTATTTAAGATTTATGCATAGGTTTGGTCTACAAACACCTGTGAGTTTTTTCAGATTTTTTGGGAGAGGGTGACCTGCCAGCCACTGGGTGATTTGACACGGAATGACCCTGTAGCAAAGCTCGGTGAAAATGTAGAGTTCCAGGACATGAGGCCCAAGAATGACCTCAAGGTAACTGCATCAGATAGGGGCGGGGCATTTAGGACTGCATCAAAATGTTCTTGGTCAGGCAGGATCCCCTCAGCAGTGATGACATGGTCAAGGAAGCACAGCGAAGTCTGCTTGAACTGGCACTTGTTATCATTCACAGACATCCCAACCTGCAAAAAGTAAATTCAGGGAGGTATCACAAAGCCCCCCCCCCCCAAAAAAAGAAAAAATATATATATGTTTGTTCAATAATGCTTCGTCAGTACATCAAATAAGGAAGGCCTATAGATTAAGATTGTGAAAATAAAATATGTAGATTTTGGTAGTTTGGTCTTTTCATGTGGCCTTGGCTAATAGCCATCTAGTATAGGCCTGAATAATATGCACATGAATTGACCCTTGTTAAACTCACCTCAACATGTCTTTTGCAATCATTTAACCCGCCATGGGCAATGCTAAAGTCACTGTTACAAACAAGCAGTGTGCAAGACTCGGCCTATCATTATTTTTTACTCTCATGAGACAAGGGTAGCCTACACTTTGAAATGGGTGTTACATTTTCCTTTTTTTGGGGCACTGACTGCCATGACGCTCCTGTTCCTTGATACACTGACCTGAAGTTCGGGAGAAAAGAGATGAAAACCTGCGGCCATGAGGTCAGGTCCTTCACCCGGGAGCTTGAAACCTCTAGAACAGGGGTCTCAAACTCAAATGAGCTGGGGGCCACTTCTGCCAACGTCATCTGATTGGAGGGCCGCGTCAGTGTTAAAGAATAATACAAAAAAGAATGGCTATTTCCTAAAATGCAATGTTTTTTTTTTCAAATACTGTATTTTCAAATACAAAACTGCAAACAGAAAGTGCAAGTCTTTTTATCTATTTTTAGACACCTGTGCTATAAAATAATGATAAAATAAATATAAATACAAATTATGAAAAAAAAAGCATAAAAACAGGTATGTGTGTGTTTCACACCAAATAAAAATATTTTCCTCTCATAACTTATTTAAACCTGGCATATCAAAATTTCAAAAGGCCATGGCTTGAAAGTGGTCAGAGATAAAGTCATACTGTAAATGTAAAAATCTTTGAGTATAAACAAAAGTTTATGAAGGGGGTAAATTTACCCATCTAATTTGCCACTGGATGGTAAACACCTCAAATTATGCACCTTTCAGTAAATACTGGATGTTGAACTATTTGAGCAGGTTTACTATCTTTTTGTCATATTACGCAAATAACAAATTAACAGGAAAACAGTAGGCCTAAGATGTAACAATAGTAAACTATTACTAGTCTGTTCCACAAACCGTTATTATAGGTCTACAATAAAGTAGCCTGGTCAAATCAGTTCCTATCGCGGCTCTCTTTCTTTAGAGCTGTCTGTACCACGTCCATTACGGACACCATCATCACGATTACCACTGCCACCTCGAGCTATTTTGGGCAAAGGGTCGAAATGGTATGCTTAGTGGACACCGTCGTACGCAAAGACGCACCTCCATTCACAGACGCACCGTGACTATCACTGTCAATAGACGATCGATTATAATATAATCTCCAAAAGGCAGATATTCTCCTTCAGAATCAGAATAGGTGAATAGCATAGCCTACCCAAGACTTCATCACACGTGAACGTTTTTTCAACATTTGGTGTAGGCCTATTTCTGCTTCAATTTGTGCAAAACAAATGCACGTCTTCATGTTTCTCGCGTGTAGGCTAATACACTGTATTTCCTGAAAACTGTGCAGCGATTTTGGGCTTAAATCTAGCTCTGGATGTCTAGCAATTAGTGGAGGAGAGTACAAATGAGATTTGTTACCGTACTTGGATCAATCGTCTATTTTAATCAGTGTCGTTGTTTGTCGCAATTAAAAATACCCTCAAGGGCCGAATTACATTATTATTTTGAAATAGGCCGCGGGCCGTAATTGGGCCAGGCGCGGGCCGGGAGTTTGAGACCCCTGCTCTAGAAGGAGCTGAGCCCTGGCTGAGATGGTTGAATGTAAGTGTCCAATCATCATTAACTTTGTGAAAAAAAATATGTGTTAGTGTGTCTGTCTTTTCTAACAAATGTGTGTTTGTGTGTGTCTGTCTTTTCAGCCAGGAGAAGCAGGGCAGAGCTCTGACGATGCGGAGGAGCCTGCCCAGCCTTAGGAGTCTAAAGAGTCTGATGAGCCTGCTGAGTGATCCTCTGGGTTTATTATCTTAATATTTTGGCAATTTTAAGTTTAAAATATTATGATGGTCGACAGTGGGTCAGAAGTGGTGGTCTGATATCCAATACCACCACCCACTGTTGGGAAAGTTTACTTTCTACGTGAACTAGTTCAAAGTTCAGTTCACAAAATTTAAAATGAACTAGTTCAGTTCATAGTTCATAATTCAAAATTCTGAACTAAGTTCACACTTTCCAAAAATGAACTAGTTCATAGTTCTTTTTTTTTTTTCATATGTTGCTGCGAGCTATTATTTTTCAAAATTATTGCCACAGCCCATATAGAATGCAGTTAATTTGGGTTGAAGATCTGTCTTGACAGTCTTTTGATTTTGA
The DNA here is from genome assembly GCF_046254945.1 of Alosa pseudoharengus. Taxonomy (NCBI): domain Eukaryota; kingdom Metazoa; phylum Chordata; class Actinopteri; order Clupeiformes; family Clupeidae; genus Alosa; species Alosa pseudoharengus. Next base: position 11,329,670 of record NW_027468657.1, read on the forward strand.
TTGATGGCTTGCACATACCTTGAAAGGCTAGCCAGGTGTTGATCAGTTCAATGTGCCGTTTCAGGTTTGCTGTGGATGTGACTGAAGTGCGGGCAAAGTTTGCACAGAAATGTACGATTTTTCCCATCCTCACCGACCTTGTCATAAAACTTGTTTAAATGATCATACGACGCCTCCTTGCTGTTTGTCGTCTACATCAGCCTTTCTCAAACTTCTTTGACCTGAGGCCCAGTCAAGGCATACTTTGGGGTCATAGGGCCCATCTATATGAATCCACTCCCTGCTCCCACCACCCATTAAATTATCATAATGATATCACAATTATTATTATTTTTATACTATATTGCTATACATGCACTTCAAAACAGTCAATGTTTAAAGTGCTAAGATTGTTCACAAAAGTTTGTGAAAACATGCACATCAGAGTACTGGTTTACTAATGCAAAATATAATTAGGCCTACAATAGTTTCATTGTTTTTACATTGTTGCATGATGCTTGCATGAGAAATACTTCTCAAAACAACAGCAATTATATGGGTGCTGTTGTTTTGGGATGTTTCTCTCATGCAAGCATAATACAGTGATATAATATTTATATGCTATTTAATTACATTTCATTTGAATGCCTGAATGTAAGGATTCAGGAAACACTATACCAGCTTTTTTGAATGGTAAATGGCGGATCAGATCATGCGTAAATCACTGATCTGGAGATCTTTAACTATCTTTAACTAAGACTAATTAATAGCTTTTGGCTGACTTTAATACTTAATGCTGTTTTATATAGTCTGTGCTCTGTTTTTTATGGAAGTTGCATAAATCCACGTCATTCTATTAAATGTCGTTTCATAATTAAATAGCCTTCCAATAGGTTGAAGCTTAGCTTTGCTACCAACATGCACACGCATGCATTGAATAAACGCTCATACCACGACTTAATTCTATGCCTCTATGTTTGATGACACCAAATTAACAAGTATATTCTACTGCAGAAACGTTTGTTTTCTTTTTCTGTCCACGGTTCCTTGATCAATTGCGCAGCAAATTATCAGACGATGCCCCGGGAATATTTCACTCTGCAGACCAGCATTGTCCATGTTGTGGACCGCGGCCCATAGTTTGAGAAATGGTGACCTGCATACTGCCATATTAACCCATTCGCGCTGGATGCTGCATGATGCAACATTGACCCTCCTGCTGGATGTTGCGTAGCGCAACATTGACCCTCCCGCTGGATGCTGCGTAGCGCAGCATGCTTTTTATGTCATGTTTCTAGGTGCTACAGAGGCTTAGATATTAAATTTTGGTAGACGTTGACAATTTTTAGTATGTTTTCAGAAAACCCTCAGGAAATAAGGTTATTTAGTCTAGAAGGCCTTTTTACGGTGTGTTTTAGCCGGTTTTTCGCGTGGAAGGCTCTGTAGAAATCTGGCACCCTATTGAACGAAGTTATACTGAAAGAGCGTGCCGTTCACAGACACCAGAATGAACGAGTTCACAATAACGTTCATCAGGCAATAATACAGTACGTTCAGTTCACGTTCGTTCAAAATATGAAAGATTAAGATCGTCTTGGTAGTGTATAGCTCTAATTGAGTGCCTGTCAGTTTAAGATGTTTGAGGGAACCCTTGCAATTGTAACACAGTTGAAAGGCTGCTGATGTGTGGATGCAATTCATAAAATTTTATACATAGTTAAAATAAAGGTTCGTACTTCTCCTTGGGACAAGCACTTTTGAATTTTGGAAAACACTTTTCCATTTACATCGGGATTTTGCAAACATTTAGTGTCAGAGTCAATAAAATGAGCCCTTCAACGAAATTGACAAGCAGCTGTAAGTAGGCTAAGCATGCTAAATTCGACATTCAAACAGTATTCTAACGTTAGCTTTGAGATACTGCTTGATTTCATAACTTAACTTAGCAGAGTTCACTTTAATGCAGCAGTTTTGAACAAATTTGCGCAGCATGGTCACGATGCTAAGCGGATTTAATAGCAATTTAGCCAGACGTCTTCTATGCAATGCTTCTATGTGGCAACAACAATCCTTCAACAATCATGAATATTTTGTTAAATGCACATGCAGAGGAGTGGCAGCGGGCTACGAGAAAGAGCGGGGCGGGGCAAGGAAAGGCTGCGTGCGTAAAAAGCGCAGCTCAATGGCAATTGAATCTGCAGCCTTTGATACCATGACATTCTCCTTTCTATACTATCCAAACTGGGAATTTCTGGAAAAGCTTGACTGGTTTGAATCTTACCTTAAAGGGTGTTCAATGTGTCTTGGCAGGGACAGGTATCAAAGTCTTATGACCTTACCACAGGTGTGCCTCAGGGATCAGTATTAGGACCCTTGCTTTTCTCTATTCACACCACTTCCTTAGGTGAGACCATTTGCTCCCATGGACTGTTATGCAGACGCCACTCAACTTTACCTGTCTTCCCCACCTGATGACTCTAGCGTTTCCCACCGGATTTCTGCATGCCTTAAGGATATTTCAGCCTGGATGAAAGATCGGCACCTTCAGCTTAATCTCTCAAAAACTGAGTTTTTGGTGTTTCCAGCTAAAACAGCTATTCCCCAACAGATTAACATTCAGCTTGACTCAACTTTACTGACCCCAACTAGATCGGCACGTAACTTTGGCATTGTAATTGACTTCTCTGAGCATGTAGCTTCTATTGCAAAATCATGTCGGTTTATGCTTTACAACTTTAGGAAGATCAGACCTTATGACACAAGATTCTACACAACTTCTTGTTCAGACTATGGTCATCTCCAAGCTGGACTATTGTAATTCACTATTAGCTGGCTTACCCGCTTGTGTAATAAGATCATTACAGCTGATTCAGAATGCTGGAGCACGCCTTGTCTTCAATCAGCCAAAGAGGACACATGTAACTCCTCTCCTAGTTACTCTCCATTGGCTCCCTATAGTAGCCAGAATTAAATTTAAATCTCTCACTTTGGCCTATAGGATCTGCTCCTAGTTATTTTAATTCAATAATCAAGATGTACATCCCCAACCGCCCAGTGCGGTCTTCTGATGAGTGTCTGTTGTGTCGACCAGTCATAAACACTAGGTCTAATTCAAGATTCTTTTCCTCAGTGGTTCCATGTTGGTGGAATGAGTTGCCCAGTGCTCTCCGTTCCTGTGGTAGTTTTGGATCCTTTAAGAGAGGTCTAAAGACATTCCTGTTCAACATGCACTTAGTTCTTTAAGCGCTTCTTAAGCATTATAGTTTGTATAATATTGTTTTATTTCCATTAGGCTGTTGATTAATTTGACATTATTGTTATTCTCCTTAATGTAGTCTTACCATGTCATCATTTTTATGTTATTGATTGAATGGACATTATTGTTTATTATTGCTTTTTTCCCTCATTTTCATTGCTTATTTTATTAGGCTATTGATTGAATTGATATTGTTGTCAGGGTTACAGGGGTTCCGTCCAATGTGCTGTGTCTGTGTCCCCCCCAGTGGCAGCGATGCGACCTACGAAGCCGGTTGGTGGGTGGTCCGGAAGTCCTGGCGGGGGGGAACACAGACACAACAGGGCGGATGAAACAAGGCAGAAGTACAGTTCAAGGGGAATCCGAAATCGTAGTTGCAAAGGCAGAAGGCTGGTCAGAATTACCAGGGTCGAAGAGTAGTCAGAAGTCAGGCAGGTCCGGGGTCACAAAACAGGAGTCAGATAGAAGTGCGAGCAAAACAGGTTCCGGGTGTGAGCTTTTGCAGACGATCTGACAAAGGAGAGCTAAAAGACAGGGCTTTAAATACTGGGAGAGGTTAGTGGGTAATGCGGCGCAGCTGGCAGAGTAATCAGAGCAGAGCAGAGACAGGTGGAGCTAGTTAGGCTGAGTAGAGAGTGGTGAGCAGAGTGGAAGATAATGGAAACCAATTAAGGTGGTAAATCGGTGGAGTGAGAGGGCTCATGACAGACATATTGATAGATAGCCGAGTAAAAGAAAACAAGTAGCCTACGTGCCTGCATGCGTATTGTGTCTCCTGCTCAAACAAAATGTGTGCGCGTTAATTTTGAAAGTGAAGTAAAGTGTTCACTAAGTTACGTAATAGGAAATTGTAAATAGCCTGATGGCAGCTAATGGGATACTGTGCATAGTTGGGAAGGTATGGTGGGCCAATTTGGTGTGAATACACACACACACAGGGACATTTTCTCTCGTTGTAGAGCCTGATGGTACGCACAGTGCGTACGGACGTACACCTGCAGGCGCGTCTGCACACACACACACCACACGCGTCCAACAGTCAGCCAGGTGGTCGCTGAATAAAACTCCCACAAATACCACGGAACAACGTTGGCATTAGGCTACTTAATCATATGACCAGTGTTTGTAACAGCTACCGCATGAATATGGATAGTCTACAACTTAGCTATTTGCAGCTCCCTAAATACAATGGCAAGCAGTTTTATAAACGATCATTAAGCATTAAAAAAGTAGCCTACCTATCTATCATTCGTGTTTTCCATTTGGACCCACAAACTTGCTTCCACCTTCAAAGTGTATGGCAATATTTCAGCTAAGTCAAACAGTTAAAAGATGCTTTGAAAGTTTAAAGTTTACTGTTGTCTTGAAGAGCAGGCTTTCAGCACTCTGCTCGTGGGGGAGGGGCAGTCTGCACGTGAATTGCAGCGTCTCCAGCAACACAGAGCTGCCGTGGACGCCTGTATGTAAATAATGCGGGGAAAAAACTATCGGCGAATGCAGCGGCTTATCGGCCAATGCCGATACACGTAAAAAACACAAATATCGGCCCGATATTTCGGCCGGCCGATATATCGGTCGATCCCTACTCTTACGATAGGGAATGGGCCAAGGAACCGAGGTGCCAGCTTTCGCGACTCCACCCTGAGTGGCAGGTCCTTGGATGACAACCATACCCTTTGGCCAACATGGTAGGTGGGAGCAGGAGTTCTCCGACGGTTGGCCCCTGTAGTGTAGCTGGCAACGGATTTGAGGAGTGTGGGTCGGGCTTGTGACCAGGTGCGGTGACATCGACGGGCAAAAGCAAGTGCAGATGGGCAAGTAACCTCCCCTTCCTGGCTGGCGAATAGAGGAGGCTGGTATCCATAGACACATTGGAAGGCGGACATACCAATGGCAGAGCAGGTCAGAGAATTGTGTGCGTACTCCACCCATGTCAATTGCTGCGACCAGGAGTGGGGATTGCGGGATGTCATGCATTGCAGTGCCTTCTCGAGCACCTGACTTGTCTGCTCTGACTGCCCATTGGATTGGGGATGGAATCCGGAGGTCAGACTGACTGTGGCTCCCAGCAGGTGGCAGAACTCCTTCCAAAAGGCGGAGGAGAATTGTGGGCCACGGTCAGAAACTACATCCTTTGGCAGTCCGTGGATACGGAAGATGTGTTCCAGGACCGCCTGGGCGGTCTTCTTGGCGGTTGGGAGCTTGGGGAGGGGAACAAAGTGTGCCATTTTGCACAACTATCAACTATGGTGAGAATGACAGTCTTGCCACTTGAAGGGGGCAGCCCCGTGACAAAGTCAAGGGCGATGTGAGACCAGGGACGTGTGGGCACAGGCAGGGGCTGCAGCAATCCGGCTGGGGGCTGGCAGGACGACTTGTGTTGGTTGCAGATGGGGCAGGCTTGGACGAATTCCCGTACATCCTTTCTCAGAGAGGGCCACCAGAACCTCTGGGCGAGCAGGTTATAAGTGCGGGTGGAGCCAGGGTGACAAGCTAGGCGGGAGTCATGTTCCCACTGAATGACCTGGGACCTCAGGTTTTAAGGGGACAAAGAGGCGGTCAGCTGGGCAAGCGCTGGGACCTGGCTGGTTACGGAGAGCTTCCAGCACCTGTTCTTCAACATCCCAGGTCAGAGCTGCTACGATGCAGGGACTTGGCAGAATCGACACAGGAGGAGGTGTCATCTTTCTGGAATTGACGGGTGAGGGCGTCTGGCTTGGTGTTGCGTGATCCAGGCCGGTATGACAGAGTGAAGTTAAACCTTGTGAAGAACAGGGCCCAACGGGACTGCCTGGAGTTCAACCGTTTGGCCGTGCGGATGTACTCCAAGTTCTTATGATCAGTCCAAACGAGGAATGGAACGGTGGACCCCTCCAGCCAGTGACGCCACTCCTCCAAGCTTCACAGCCAGCAGCTCTCGGTTCCCTATGTCGTAATTGCACTCAGAGGGGGACAACCGACGTGAGAAAAAGGCACAGGGATGGAGCTTCCTATCCTCCGCAGCCCACTGAGAAATCACAGCACTGACTCCCACATCCGAGGCGTCCACCTCCACAATGAATTGCCGGTCCACATCAGGCATCTGCAGGATGGGAGCGGAGGTGAACCTTGCCTTGAGGGTACTGAAGGCTTTGTCGGCTGCTGAGGTCCAGGTGAAGGGTTGCTTGGTGCTGGTTAGAGCAGTGAGAGGAGCAGCAATAGTACTGTAGTTCCGGATAAACTTTCTATAGAAGTTAGCAAACCCCAGAAACTGTTGCAGCTTCTTTCTGTTCTCCGGAACTGGCCATGAAGTGACTGCTGATACCTTGGCAGGATCCATTTGGATACTTCCCTCTGCCACGATGTACCCCAGGAAGGCCACTGTCTTGACGTGAAACTCAAATTTCTCCGCCTTGACGTAGAGGGAATTCTCCAGGAGACGATGAAGGACTTGCTGGACATGGCGGGTGTGTTCAGACAGGTTTCTGGAGTAGATCAAGATGTCATCCAGGTAATCGAAGACAAATTTGTTTAACATGTCCCGCAGCACGACATTCACTAGAGCCTGAAACACAGCAGGAGCATTGGTGAGGCCAAAATAGTCCAGTCAAAGGGTTGAACAAATTGCAACACAAGCAAACTTAACTGATTTTGTATCCTCAATATGTCCTGAGTAAGGGAAACAAAAGCCCCGAAGAATCCCAATAGGGGAAAGTTTAGAAAAAGACCTAAATATACCCTATTCATGCGCCTATACAGAATTTTTCTCACGCAAATAGGGGAAAAAAATTAACCTTCACATATCACCATGAAAATTACTGAGTTGATTACTTACATCAAGACAAACAAAAAATGTATTATAAGTTTTTTGAAATTGTTTGTTAACATGGGCAAACAGGGCATAATGTAATTATGTATAGCTAATATATTGTGACCCAAAACTAATTGCAACATTTGACAAACAAATTGTCCAAGGCATGGAGGAAGATAATACATGTCTTATCTGGTATTATATCTCATCTAGAGGGTAAATGCTTATAGAAAATATAATATATATATATATATATATATATTATATATATATATATAGTAATAAATATATAGTTTATGGTGTTTAATTTGTTTTCCCTGGACAGTATAGGCCAAAATGTATCCACTTTACACTAGCTTCGCCTTTACAGAATAGAGGGCAATGTATTGTGCATGGCATAGAGGAAGATGGGAAATGTCCTAAATGGTGTTATATCTCCTCCGGAGGGTATATGCTTTCAGAAAATATATAGTTTAGGGTGTTTAATTAATTTCCCTTAATAGTGCAGGCCAAAATGTATCAGCTGTTCACTTGATTCGCCTATACAGAATAGAGGAGTATGTGTTATGCATGGTATAGGAAGATGGGACATAAGTTGATTGATGCTATATTTCATTTACAGTGCATATACTTTTAGAATATGTATAGTTTTGACTGTTCTATGACTGGTAAAACCATGACCCATGCATAGGCATGCATTGTTAATTATTAATCTTAAACTATATTTATTAGTATAGCATTTTTGCCAGATGTCACAACAATAGAGTCACTTGGAGGCTAACTGCAGTTATCCCATCTGCACCCTTCTGTCGAATTAGGACATGATCATGTCCATCTTCAACTTTGCCTTTACAATTTTTCTGCATTCACTAACATAAACATACTGTGCTGTCCGATTATTGGGTAACACTTTATAATAACTACACACAATTCATAATTTATTAAGCCTTTGTTACTTATTAGTTAATGGTTTGTTCATCATTAGTAATTTCTTGTTCATACATAATTTATCATCAGTAAAGCATTTGTTCACACAGTTATAAATGGTTTGTTCATAGTAAATAAGCCTATATCTAAAATATGTTTATACATTATTGTTAATACTTAATACATGATACAATAATATGTTTTTGATGAAGTAATATTTCCATTATTTAACAGTTACATACACATGCACTAATGATTAGTTAGGGTGAGGATACATATTTTATAAACCACTTCTTAATACTATAATTCATGATTAACTCAGGAGTTACAAGTGGTTAGTTAATGATATTTTGTGAGCTCATCTAAAGTGAGGACGTTTTATGCCTTGCAACACATTTACAAATGAGTTATAAAGTTTACATTTGCATTTATTCATTTAGCAGACACTTTCACCCAAAGCGACTTACACATGTCAATGAAATTAAAGGGCAAGGCCACATTGGTGGACGCCGGGGTTTGAACCCCCAACTTTATGGGTTACTGCATGCTAACCCAGCTCCTTATCCACTACACTACCTCTGCCCAGTGGTATTACAACAGCCAATTCAAAATATAATATAGATATGTGTTTACTATGAACAAACCATTTTAACTGTTTGTAAACATGATTTACAGATGATAATTAATGTAGGAATAATGCTTTACAAACGAAGAATACAGTTTTTAATAATAGTTTACAGATGTTTAATAAATGCTTAACAGTGTGTAGTAGAAGAAAACAAAAACTCTTGTATAGTCGTACTGTAGGTGTTTCTATCTGGGACAAGGTAGTGTAGTGGATAAGGAGCTGGACTAGCATGCAGTAGCCTGAAAAGTTGGGGGTTCGATTCCCAGCTATAGCTGTTGTGTCAATGGCCTTCAATTTAATTGACATGTGTACGTCGCTTGTCTGCTAAATGAATGAGTGTGAATGTAATCTTTACAACTCATTTGAAAATGTGTTGCAAGGCAGAGAAAGTCCTCACTTTAGATAAGCTCACAAAATATCATTAACTAACCACTTGTAACTCCTGAGTTAATCATGATTTATAGTATTAGGAAGTGGTTTATAAAATATGTATACTCACCCTAACTAATCATTAGTACATGTGTATGTGTTAAATAATGCAAATATTACTTCATCAACAAAATATTATTGCATAATTTTTTAAGTATTAACAATAATTTCTAAACATATTTTAGATATAGGCTTATTATGAACAAACCATTTATAACTGTGTGTACAAATACTTTATTTATGAGAATTAACATAGAAGCAATGCTTTACATATGATGAACAAAGCATTTTGTAATAGTTTGCAACTGGTTTATAATGGGAAAATGATTTAATTTATAAGTGGTTGTTTCATTATTTATTAAGTATAAATCATGTACTTACAAACATATTTTTTGGATAGGCTTATTTACTATGAACAAACCATTTATAACTGTGTGAACAAATGCTTACTGATGATAAATTATGTATGAACAAGAAATTACTAATGATGAACAAACCAATAACTAATAAGTAACAAAGGCTTATTAAATGATAAATTGTGTGTAGTTATTATAAAGTGTTACCGATTATTGTTTTAGACAAAAATTGTGCAAAGTAAAGGGGCATCATACAGGCCCCTCTGATTGGACAGACAGTATATCAGTCAACCCCTGGGCAAGATATAAATTACTATAAGACTTGCAAAATGATGGACTGATACTTTAGTGTGATATACTGTATGTTTCAGTGACCTCTAAATCAGATTACATAAACACCAAAACCACTTTCCTAGGCTGAATAATGCCTAACTATGTGTTTGTACAGATTACACATTGTGGAACACTTACATGCAAAAACACACTTGGCTCTATTTAAAGATTAAACAACCATTTCCATTGATTCAAAGGGCCACAATGTAAAAATAGACACCAATTTTGCAACAAACCAGTCTGAAATAAGGCAAAGAAATTCACTCTTTGAAAATAAAAGAATGTTCCTCAACAATGCAAGTTTCTAAAATTCCATGTTAAATTAGATGGGGTCAGATATTCTTTAGAATGTGTATTCTACAACATTCTAATTACAGTTTTGTCAGTATTTGCTGAAGAATAATGCATAAAACAACCCTCATTTTAACATATTTCCACCAACTGGATTTTCATGGTCTTTTACTATGGTGTAAAGACCACCAATTAAAATATAAAAATGTGAAAATAAATTCTGTTGCAATTAGTTTTGGGTCAGATCTTTGCCTGGACTATTAGCTCCGTTGTGGTATTTATACAAATGAACTATACGTAATTAAATTATGCCCTGTTTGCCCATGTTAACAAACAATTTCAAAAAACGTATAATACATTTTTTGTTTGTCTTGATGTAAGTAATCAACTCAGTAATTTTCATGGTGATATGTGAAGGTTATTTTTTTCCCCCTATTCACGTGAGAAAAATACTGAATAGGCGCATGAATAGTGTATATTTGGGTCTTTTTCGAAACTTTCCCCTATCAGGATTCTTCGGGGCTTTTTTTCCCTTACTCAGGACATATTGAGGATTCAAAATCAGTTAAGTTTGCTTGTGTTGCAATTTGTTCAACCTTGACTCCTATTTTGGCTTAAAATGACTGGACTAAAAGGCATAACCAGATACTCGTAGTGGCCTGTTGGTGTATTGAATGTGGTTTTCCATTAATCTCCCTCTCGGATTCGCACTAGGTGGTAAGCGTTTCTGAGATCCAACTTGGTAAAAACAGTGGCTCCCTGGAGCAACTCAAAGGCAGAGGTGAGCAGAGGCAGAGGGTAACGGTTCTTCACCGTGATGTCGTTGAGTCCCCTGTAATCGATGCAGGGGCGAAGAGATCAGTCTTTCTTCCCCACAAAGAAGAAGCCAGCACCAGCAGGAGATGAAGATGGGCGGATTAATCCTGCGGAAAGACAGTCGTTGATGTAGTCCTCCATAGACTGTCTTTCAGGAGCAGACAACGAATAGAGACGGCCCTTTGGAGGAGCTGTTCCAGGGAGGAGGTCAATGGCACAGTCGTACGGTTGGTGAGGGGGCAGAGATGTGGCTCTTGCTTTGTTAAACACTTCAGAGGTCAGGAGCGGAGTTGGTGGGTACTGGCCGAGGGGGTAGTGCGGCAGCAAGCAGGCAGGTTCGGTGGCAGTCCTCTCCCCACTCCCTGATCACCCCGGTCACCCAGTCGAGCTGAGGGTTGTGCCGGCGGAGCCATGAGTAACCCAGGATGAGGGGTTGGCCCGGAGAGTGGAGCAGGTGAAACTGGATAGTTTCTTGATGGTTTCCGGACAGGCTCATCGAGACAGGGGCCGTGACATGAGTGACCGATCCGAGTAAGTGTCCGTCCAGTGCCCGGGCAGGAATAGGTGGTGTCAAACGGTGGTTCTCCAGTCCCAGTTGGCGTGCCAGCTTGATGTCCATTATGTTTGCTTCGGCACCAGAATCCACCAGAGCAGCCAGGGAGTGAGTTGAGTCAGAGAGACGGAGGTGAACTTGCAGCAGGGGTTTGCGGTCGGAGGACTGGATGTCATTGAGCTCAACCGGACTCCCCCTATGTCCGGTGAGCTTCGGCTTTTAAAGGGCAGGTTGCAACACGATGTCCATCACCTCCACAATAGAGGCAGAGGTTTGAGGTGAAGCGGCGCTGGAGCTCTGCAGGAGTGAGAGAGGCTTGCCCAATTTCCATGGGCTCAGACTGGTCAAGCTGGCTTGGTTGAGTAGCCCAGTCGAATTTCTCCGAATGCCGGTGGTTGGTGGATTTTGGCACCCCCTCTCACGACGGTGGGTCTGTATCCTGTCGATCTGGACAGCCAGTGCGATGGCTTCATCAAGGGTGGAAGGCAGTTCATGGGAGACCAACTCGTCCTTGATATAGTCGGCCAAGCTATGGAAGAACGCGTCCACCAACGATGGTGTGTTCCAAGAGCTTCGTCTTGCCAGGGTTCGGAAGTCGATGGAATGGTCTGCAACTGTACGTCTGCCTTGCCGAATACTGAATAGTTCACGGGACGCCTCTGTGGTTGGTGAATCCAGGTCAAACACCTTCAGCATCTCGTTTGACGTTCGAACTCTGCTGTTCCCCAGAGTCGAGCTCGGCCCGTCAGGTGAGTGATGGCATACCCAACTTTAGCCCCTTTAGTGGCGAAGGTCCTTGGCTGCAAGGAGAACTGAAGTCGGCAGCTAGTCAGGAATGGCCGGACCTGGGTTGAATCACCGTTGAACCGCTCTGGGTTTCCAATCTTGGGTTCCGGAGCATAAGCAGCGGCTGCAGTGACCGGGGCAGATAACTCGGGGGCTGGGCTGGTGGGCAGACTTACTGGAACTGGGCCGGTGGGCAGAGTGGCTGGGGTAAGGTTGGTGAGGAGTTGGTGATCATGCCGAGTTGTTGTTGCTGCTGGAACTGTTGATGTTGCTGCTGGAACTGCTGATGCTGTTGGTGGCCGACCTGAAGCAGGGAGGCAATGTCGCCACTCATGCGGGTTCCCTCTCGCTCAGTGTGTTCCAGACGTTGCATGGCGGTGGGTTGCTCAGATTCGTCTGTTTCCATGTTGGGGGGAGTGTGCGCTGGGTCCATGATGGTCAGATCGTACTGTCAGGGTTCAGACAGACGACCAGAGGACCACAATTGCGTCACACCAGAAAGTTTATTGAATTTCAGGGGAAAGGGAAGTAGGGAGTGAGTGAAGGCTCCAGGATGAAACAAGGCAGAAGTACAGTTCAAGGGGAATCCGAAATCGTAGTTGCAAAGGCAGAAGGCTGGTCAGAATTACCGGGGTCGAAGAGTAGTCAGAAGTCAGGCAGGTCCGGGGTCACAAAACATGAGTCAGATAGAAGTGCGAGCAAAACAGGTTCCGGGTGTGAGCTTTTGCAGACGATCTGACAAAGGAGAGCTAAAAGACAGGGCTTTAAATACTGGGAGAGGTTAGTGGGTAATGCGGCGCAGCTGGCAGAGTAATCAGAGCAGAGCAGAGACAGGTGGAGCTAGTTAGGCTGAGTAGAGAGAGTGGTGAGCAGAGTGGAAGATAATGGAAACCAATTAAGGTGGTAAACCGGTGGCGTGAGAGGGCTCATGACAATTGTTGTTAATTTTTGCTATTCTACTTATTATAGTTTGACCAACATTCTAATCTGTTCCCTGTTCAATTTTAAACATATGTTGTTTTTGTATTTGTGTGTCGCTTTGGACAAAGGTGGCAAATACCATAACCATAACCTAGAAGCTGGATGTCACTATCTGGGTTTTTGCTCACAATTTGGTCCCCCTCACTTTGAAAATATCTCCTGCGCCCCTGGGATAAAGTCTAAAGACCAGCATTATGGACAATATAAGAGAAAAATGTAAACATAGTAATATAAGAATTATAGCAGTGCAAGGATAGGTTTGAAGTAAAAGGGTAACATCCCGTGGCCAATTAAGTTAGACCACAGTCCAGACTGGAGGATGGGGGCAGGGGTTGTGCATAAACAGTGTAGACCAGCGGTCCCCAACCACCGGGCCTAACCCTGAGTTTAAAAAAAATACATGCAAACTAAATTAAATTTAATTTGCAATAATGTCACATTTTTGACATGACATAGGCCTATATGCAGTTGTTTGATGGCACGCATGTTTGCATTTTGCAAGGTCTATTTTCTTATGTCTGTCTGTCCCGCCTTCAACACTTTTACATATTGCCTTCAGCGCTGCGCAGCCTCAGGTCAGCTCACTTCACTTGATCAGTTCTTGGCGAATAAGTGTCACACGAAGTTAGCTAAGCTGCTAGAATGAGCAACAGAAAACAAGCATCTTTAGCACTGGCCAGAGTGTTTGTGTTGCGAGAGCCACTGCAGAGATTTCTTACAAGAAAAAAAGTCACCGTTAGCTGCACATTTTAGTGATGAGGACTGGGTGTCAAAACTCGCTTACCTGTGTGACATATTCGGGTTGCTTAATGACCTCAACCTGTCACTCCAGGGGAGAATGTCGACTGTCTTTAAACTGGCAGATAAAGTCGCTGCATTTAAAGCCAAGCTTGATTTGTGGGGACGACGAGTGGACCGGGGTGTATTTGATATGTTCCAAACAGTAGTGGGGGTTTTGGGAGAGACTGAGGCAGGGCCCTTTCTCTCGCAGCTGGTGCGCAATCACCTTGTTGCGCTTTCAAATGAGTTTGAGCGTTACTTCCCATTAGAGCTTAGATCGGGCCCAAAAAATCAAGCCCGACCCTACCCGAGCCCGTGCACATTGTGCCCGAGCCCGACCCGGCCCGACACGTTAACTGTAATTATGAGCCCGAGCCCGATTTAAACCCGACATTTTTTAAATACGTGGGCCATTATAACTGACGTTCTCAACTACAATTCCGAGCTGTTTGAGCTACAGAAATCCGTTTAGAGGACATTGAGATGACAAAAGAGGACATTGAAGGCTGGCTATGATTATTTCTGCCATGGCAAGCCTGCTTCATGTTCATCTTAAAGTATTTTTGCTGTCATAGGTGAACATCGTGCGCACTTAATGCACGCAACAAAGCATACCTGACAAATGCATACCTCCGACTTTTCTCCAAACTTCCTCGAAGTTATTTCTCCTGTTTTCCTTTTTTTTCTTTACATCTTCAAGCTTCACGTTGCACTTAAGCTACACAATACAGCATAGCAGGCCCGGTGTGATGTGTGCGAGTGGAGAAGCTGTGCATGACACGTGTTGCGCAGATGACATTACAATTGACATTTTGTAACTCTGAGCCTAACTTGTATAACTTTGTATACACTTGTTACTTAGGCCTACTTTGATAAATATAAAATATTTCTGAGTCTGACTATGGCATAGCTTTAGCTCCCCACCCAAGTAGGCTAATGATTAGAAAGAAAAAAAAAGCAAGCTTGATCAAGGACCCGGCCCGGCCCGGCCCGAGGATAGTGGGGGTCGGGTCGGGTCAAGTTCGGGCTCGGGCAGAGAATCTAAACTCTACTTCCCATCCTCCAAAGATCCACGGCAAACCAATGAGTGGGTCCGCAACCCATTTGTCAATATCCCGAATAGTCCTAACTTGTCAGCGCAGGATCCACCCTTGGATCAAAATCAAAGCAGAATATCCCGAGATAGCCGTAAAAGCGCTGAAAACGTTTTCCACCACGTATCTATGTGAGGCCGGGTTTTCGGCAATGCCTGCAACTAAGACCAAATTGCGCAATGGACTGGACATTTCAAACACACTGAGGGTGTCACTGTCTTCCATCACCCCCAGATGGAAGCTTCTTGTTGCAGGGAATGATTATACTGTCCACTGATTATATTCGTAATGCACGTTTAGTTCCCATGTTTTGTTCCCATATTTTGTTAAGCATGTTCACACTTATAGATGTTTATGTCCATGGTACATAAAAGGTTGGGGACCCCTGCTTTAGAGAAGTGAGACAATAAATCATATAATTTCAAAAACTGTTAATACTTGACAAATACAGACATTATAATAGACCTACAATACAATGATGCAGGATAGACTTTCCGTAAGCCTACCCATTCTGCAATTATTACAGAATGTGTGAATAGTTCTGTTTTTTTTCTATGAGTAATTTAGTGGATTTGCATGCATGAGAAAAACACCAAACAGTGCAAATGTGGATACATTTGAGTAAACATTTTCTCAAGTCTATCAGTTAGTCTACCGTTTACCATAGGCTATCTTGAACAGTGTTTGCATACACACACAACCAAAATGACTCAGCTATTTTCCTGAATTATAGCAGCTCATTAGCTCCTGCCTTGCAATGATATCACCACATAGGAGGGACTAAACCGGCTCGTCTTTCTGAGGGAATATAAGCGACGCTCCAGGCTATACAAGCTATCCTCTGAGCGCAGCAAACTCTACGAACTCCTCCTAAGTCAACTTCACTTATACCTCAAGGTGAGACTACCTTCTCTCATAATTCTGTCGACTTAGTTTAGTGTAGATTGTCAGACGCATTTCGCGCTACACGTGGCTGTGTAGCCTAGTAGTTAAGTTATTTGGCGTGTCGTCGTTTATCATTTTGTGCTTCACACATGTGTCAGTGCGCATTGATGCCAGTGTAGTTAGGCTACCATACTCCGGCAATATGGATTTTGTTTAGTTGTGTCGCTCTGGACGTTTTGAAAAGGGAACTTGAAGTTAGCGGGCAGATAGATGGCTTTGTGGAAACTTCAGATGTTGGAAAGTTTCGCTTCGGTCTTATGTCGCTCTTATAACCGACGTTCATTAATTTCATCCAGCTTTGAACGCTCCTCCTCGCATCTAGCCTACGTGCGAAAACATCATCGTGTCACTTTTCCCCAAGTCATTGTTTACCTGGAGACGCAGGTGCTGAGGCGTTACCTAGGCTACCTAGTCTTTTGGGATTCAGTAAGTACTGCAGAATACCGCTGTCACTCTTGATTGGATGGACTGTAGTTGGGTGATTCTCCAACTATGGTACTTTTTCTGTCCTTGACATTTCCACTTTTTTATTTTTTTCACACTTACTACATATTTAGGGGAACCTATATATAAAAAATCATTGTTCAATTATGTTGTTTTTTATAAATTAGAAGACATTTTATATGTGTTTTTTTTACTATTTTGCCTCTGTCCCTAGGCCAGACTTTGGGTCTTCGACCTTATCTCACTTAAAATCTAATACTGATATAATTTTAAATTCAAACAGAAAGTATGCATTATAACCCAATTCATTCAAATCTACTATTTGTTTTTATATTTCTTTTCGATTTGGCATATTTTAAACATGTTAAACACTTGTCCCTTGGGTTCACCGTCATTTCCACACCTCTGCATAAAATGCAATCCCAGGCTCAGCATTCTAGATTTGTAACCATAGCAACTGACACTCCAGAGGGATCCACATGGCTGAATGAAAGAATGATCCCAGCAGAGGTTAATACATAGGAGATATATCAAGATAAATATGAGAAATACTGTGATGTATGAGAAATACTGCGTATGTTTATTGTACGTCATTTCTGAACCGCTCATAATTCATTCCGATGGGAAAAATTCTGGATTTGTACAATTTCATTAGGTGTAATTTGAGATTATTTAATGCTAACTCTAAAACTAACACTAACAGGCTAGTCAAACATGAGGGAAAGTGGGAAAATGTCATTTCCACGACCGTCTTTTCCACATCTGTCTCCATGGTAGTGATAAAGACAGGTTGGCTTGTTTTTGTTCGGTTGTGGAAATGACCATTGCTTTTGCGATGTCTGGAAAAATGTAAAAAAATACATATTATTCCATAAAAATCAGCACAGCCAACTTCAGGGCAGGTATCTAGGCATACTGGGGAAACAAATTATGCCAGTAATATTTTAATTAAAAATGTTTCATTTTCTGAAAATGTCCAGGTCCAAAAAGTACCATAGTTGGAGAATCACCCAGTTACACTGTAGTAAATAGTCTTAAAACAGATAAAAAGGGCACGTTTTTATTGGTTCTTCATAATTTTTTTGCTTTCTTTTGGTCGTTAATTGAAGATGCATTAGAAATAAGCTGGAGAGAAGAAAGTATTAAAAGTGTAGTTTGTGATGTGTGAAATTTTGTCAATATTTGAGCTCAACATTGCTCCTGTTGGTCAGTGTGGATTGGGATTCTTCAGCGTCAGCCCGAACCACGTTGTACTCAGTCAGAAAGTCGATAAGAAACAGACAAACACCAGCATTTTGAGCACAGATTGAACGGGCAGCTGAGGGACACATAGGAACAATTAGCTGAGTTTGACAAAAAGTATATGGGACTAGATTTGTGAACTACACCTTTAATGTTAATGTTTAATGCAGTTGATGGAGCATTCATAAAATCTTTCTCTATTTCTCCATCTATATCTGTCTATCTATATATGTATTTCTGTGTGTGTGTGTGTGCGTACGTCTGTGTGTGTGTGTGTGTGTGCGTGTGTGTGTGTAGGCACAATGGTTAAACGCGTGGCAGTGATCCTGGCTGGCTGTGGTGTGTACGATGGCACAGAGATCAACGAGGCCTGTTCAGTGCTGGTGCACCTGAGTCGGGCTGGAGCAGAGGTGAGGACACTACCTGGCTTTTCACACACACACACACACACACACACACACACACACACACACACACACACACACACACACACAGAATGTATGGAAAAATAATGACAGAGGCACCCACAACAACACTTGTACACACAGGAAGACACACACACACACACACAAGCACACATGCAGCCACCGTATGTGAACCATCACAAACACTTATTTGTAACTAGTGCAAGTTTAGATGACATATGACTCCATGACTCACTCATTGTCCGGTTTCCTGGTGTCAGGTTTCCATCCCCCCCACCCCTCACCACGCCACACACACATAAGCGCACATCCCCACACCCCCCACCACACACACACACACACACACACACAAAATAGTGCAGGGTTACACACACACACACACACACACACTAGTGCAGGGTTACACACACTAAGGCTATTCTTATCATGTTGTGTTTGGATAAAAGCCATTGGGCAAATTATAATTGAAAGGGAAAAGTCACCAAATGCACCGCCAGTCATTTTTTCTTTTCAGTAGTGGCCAGAAAGATAAGACCAGTGAATGGGTGTGTTCCCAGAAAGGCATCTCTGTATCAATATATGTATATACAGTATCTGCAAAGGGAAAACACATACGTAGTTACTTTCATGATCCCAAAGAAAGCTTAGTCATTTGTATAACATTGTAACAACATTATGACACCCACATTTCCATAGCTTTAATATAATGCAGTTGAACTCAATATAAACAGAATAATTGTTATAATAAATGTAAATATTACAGGATGTGACTGTCTTGTCTCTGTGTGGTCTAGGTAAAAATGTTTGCTCCTGATGCAGAGCAGATGCATGTGGTCAACCACTGCGAGGGAAAGCCCCAGACAGAGAAACGCAACGTGCTACAGGAGAGTGCGCGCATCGCCCGCGGCAACGTCACAGACCTGGCTAAGCTCGATGTGGCCGTCTTTGATGTTCTCATCATCCCAGGTAAGCTGACCAGTGTTGACACGCTCACACCAGGGTTTCCGTTGTCCGGTAATTGCTGGACATTGGCCGAACAAAAAAATGAAATGTCCGACAAAATTAAATCTCTCTGGTCAAATTGTCCCTGAATCTGAATTTGAGAATATGCCTAAAATGTAGCCCTATACTAAAGCAAGAATAAGTCCTTTGTTTTAAAGGAACAGGCTGTACCGTTTGGAAGTTATTAAACAACACTCGTATGCTGTATTTCAAATTAAGCGCACGCTTAAAACGTCTGTTAAACAACAAATGAATGAGTGAGATGGTTCAAACATGGCCAGGCCCAGGCAGATTAGCATTAAAAGCTTTTTACAGAGGCCAGACGCGATGGATGATGGTAAATCGGTAACGCCTCAAGCCTCAGACGTCCAGTCAGCTCCACCACCACCAGAGAAAAAGCCGAAGTGTCGGGCGTATCTGTCAGAATCAGTGACGTTGGAAGTGGAGGTGCGGCAATTTTCCATGTAGACAGACTCATGGCTACACTGGACATGCAACTGTGTTCTGTTCCCAGAGCATGCTTTCTCTGTCTATGATCTGAAGGGTAAGAGCCTCCTCGACGAGGAGATTGCTGGTTCGCGGATAATTTGCGGCACAATCGAATGGTATCATTGAACCGCGGACCGAAAGAAAAAGAAACTAAACATTTTCCAGAATAGGAAATATTTCTTAATTTAGTGTTATCAAATAAAGAGACACAGCATTAGGGGGTAGTGGTGTGAGCGCTCATTCAATGTGTGTGCGCATCTGCACAAGTGACAGCAGAGCACAGCACAAGCAGCAACAAACAACGTAGCCTATTTAAAACAAGAACGAAGCACATTCTTGCTGTCCATGAAAATAGCATAGAGACTGGCTAGATCTTTAAATTGACACTAGTTAAGCATGTTTAAGTTGATGAGCATGTTGCATTCTATACGGTCTGATTATGTAATTATTTAAGCTACATAGCCTGTCTCCAGTTTTCCTCAACTTGACTAATTACTGATATTAGGATATTTGACCGGCATATCATCAAAATGTCCGGAAAACGAAACCTCTGCCGGTCACTTTGATCACACACACACACCTGTTGTCCTTTTCTCAAAAACAGCCCTGTTTCTTTATAAAAACACTCTGTCCAATATCATAAGCAGATGAAAAGCAAGCTCATATTATGTGTTTAACCTGTATTACAGTCATTTATCAAACATGCATTCCCAAGATAAGCTGTTTCAATTAACCCAACATCTACAGTTTAATCATCACTATACTAACAAAGCCTCTTTTTGTTTAAGTTCTGATTATGTTGCTGTAAATATTTCACAAACATATTTACACATATTTATTTTGAATGCTGTTTTATTGTGTACAGGTGGATTCGGAGTGGCCAAGAATCTGAGTGACTGGGCAACAAAGGGGAAGGACTTCTCCGTGAAGTCCGAGGTGGAGAAGGTGATCAAGGGCTTCCACAAGGCGGGCAAGCCCATCGCCATGTGCTGCATCTCTTCCGTGCTTGCTGCCAAGGTGCTGCCCGGCTGTGAGGTCACTGTCGGCCATGACTGCGAGAGCGAGAAGTGAGTGTGCGACCCTGCAACGCTGCGACCCCAACCTGATCACAACCGATTCGGGTCCTAAATCTGGTTCTGACCTGGTCCAGGATGTCCTGCTATTTGGAGTACAGGCTGAGTCATGCTAGTCTTGCATAATCATGCATTTCATTTTGTTACGGCTTTCAGGTACCTCAGTACCCCTCACTTTTTATCGATGGAGATGATGGGAATTATGATGATACACTTTTATTGTCCTGTAGGGGAACTTGGTATTAGACTCATATGCTGCCCACAAAAACAAAAAAGATTTGATGTGTGTGTGTGTGTGTGTGTGTGTGTGTGTGTGTGTGTGTGTGCGTGTTTCCTTCTGTCTCCCATCTCCAGGTGGCCCTATGCGGGGACAGCCAAAACCCTGGGTGAGCTGGGCTGTAAACACGTGTGCAAGAACGTGACCGAGGCACATGTCGATAAGAAAAACAAACTGGTGACCACAAGTGCTTTCATGTGCAATGCGCCAATCCATGAGGTGTATGATGGACTGGGTGTCATGGTGACTGAGGTTCTCAAGTTGTAGCTTGCGTCTCTTAGGCGCTTGGACCAATGTCCTTTTTAAGAATTGCACATCAGGACATTTTGTGGTTGTTGCTTTTGTGTTGCTGATTACGTTTCAACCTGTGGTGAAATGGAGAACCATTTGTGAAATATAGACGTGTTTGCCTTAATGCTTGTGTTGTCTATTGTATATTGATATGAATGAAATATTTTTTGTGTTATTTGTAATTTGTTTGTGTTACCATCCATACTGATCCACTATAGCAATTACATAATTATATTATAATTTGCTCTTATATAATGTGTATAGCAGTGTTGCAGAATAGAGATTGAACTTTTGACCATATCTATTTGTAATGTGTCCCCATATAGACAACTTCCATAGCCTGGCGAGCCAGACCCACATTAAAATGTAGGGTCTGGGCACTCGCCGTTCGCAGTGCTCAGTCCGAGGGGCGGGATAATCAGTTGTCTTTCAAATTCCCTCTGCGCGCAATAGGACGCAATAGGATATTTGTTTTCAAGTAGCAGGGAATTCAAGCCAAACCGTTGCAACTCTGCCATCAATCATTATGTTAAGCCCACCAAACGATTTCAATGCCTGATTAAGTTTCGATTTCTGGAGCTCACAAGTTGCTAGACTAGCCCTGGCAGCAAATGTAATTTGCTGCCGCTAGGGGCGCGTCTAGATTTCTAGGCTACAACTTCCAGCCAATCAGAAAATACTATCTTCCCATACTGTCATATAACTAGCCACTGTGCGACACATTATTAAGTCTTTGAACTCAAAATATCTCATGAAGTCCATATAGGCCAATACGTCTTTGTCTATTAAACAATGTCGTGGAGCAGAATGTGCAGCACTTTTCTACCAGTGAACTTTCTAGCAGTGGCCAGCCCCTCATAAAATAACATTTGGTGTCCTGCCTTGTACTTGTGCACAAACACTGGTGTCAGTATATTATGTATATTGTTGCCTCATTTATAGTCATTTTAAGAATTAAGGTCTTCCAAATAGTTGCCAGCTGTTTGGCTTAATTTCCTGTTACTTTAAAGCAAGTTCTAGAATGTTAGCACCCACACATTGTTCAGGTATTCAAATGGGTCAGGAACAGGAGTCTCAACCCATTTTTCTTCTGAGAGCTAATCCGACCGTATGAAAGTGGTGCACATGTTTTATACTGTTAATAGAGGACATCCAAGCTTGCACTCACATACAGTGGATAATCTCCACACTCTTTGTCTTTTATTTGCTGTGCTTCATGTCACTGTAGTTTCTGCAAAATACTGTAGATTTTCAGTTCCTCATTCATTAGAGGGAGAAGATGGATAAGACTCATGTGTTTGAGGCGTTGTTTTCAACTCCTTTACCGCTACCTCTGTTTACAGAAAGTTAAGTGAATTGTGGAGTTGCTGTGGAAGAGTTGTAGCCTAGAAATCTAGACACACCCTAGCGGCTGTCCGGGCTAGTCTAGCAACTCTCCGTTGGCATGCGAGTTGGAAAAATTAAACTTCTATAGGGCCAATCACATTGTGTATAGAGACGTTAGGCGGGCTTAACATAATGATTGATGGCAGAGTTGCAACGGTTTGGCTGGAATTCCCTGCTACTTGAAAACAAAGAAGATGGATGTTGCTGTTGGCGAACAGCGTGACACGAGTTAGTGCAGAGTGCAGTGCACCAGTGCATCATCTACAACCTGAAGTAGCTTGAACATAGTCAGAATCATGGCCTAGATTGCCAAAGGTGTTGATACGAGGCAGACATATAGAGAAATATTGATAGCGTGCTTCAATTGAAGTGACTGTGTCTGTCCAATAAAGATGAGGATTGTGGTTAACACATAAGCTTAACCAGGGGCCAAGTTATACCAGGTGTTCCCAAACTTTTCAGCCCGCAAACCCCCAAAATAACAGTGCCAGTGAACTGCGACCCCACAATCCCCTGAAGTGGTAGAAGAATACAAACGTTGCGTGCAACAGCGCGCACACACACTAATAGGCCCAGTGGCGTAACAAGCCAATGGTGGGCCCAGGTGCGAGAGCGCTACACGGGCCCCATATCAACGAATTAAGGCCCAAGATGAATTAGCTCTGATACATGCAATACACATTAAGGGTGACTTCAATTGTTTATGCAAAGGGCCTGAGGCACCGAAGTAGTTTAGTTACAGATTACAATTTCAAATAAAAAACACACGACTACATATCCATTACATGTCAAAACATTAAAAAATGATTTTATTAACAGCCTGCAGGCCAGGGTAATCTAATATTACTGCATTAACATCAACTCGCATGGAATTATGGGAACACTCAATGCGCCTCTTCAACCCTCTGCTGAAACTGCAAGCGTAGATTGCTTGCTTATAAACTCGCACTGCGCAGAAACAAAACTTAATGTAGCCTAACTTATTTAACAGTCCAGAAACCAAATAAAATTATTCATATGCATACAATCCCCAATATGCGTGAATTAGGCCATTAGAAGAAGGCCATCTTACGAGCCTTTCGTTGTGCAAAATCGTCAACGATGTTCCCAATATTTAATGCTCTGGCTCTCGTATTTTCAATGGACAGGATAGCTAACCCACGGAGCCTCTCCTGCCCCATGCTGCTCCTTAGGTATAGGTCTTAATAAATTTGAGTTTGGAAAAAGATCGCTTAGCTGTTGCCACAGTCACAGGCAATGTCAGAAACAACATGAGTAGGCTACACACTTCCCCGAATGTGGATGTTACACTGTCATAATCTACCACCAGCATTTTGGCAAGTTGAAAAATAGATGACATCTGTGAAATCTCTGCTTTAAAGCAAGACCTGAATGAGAGGAGTTGTGTTGGGAATGTCGGTGCAATGCCCCTAATGGTCTGACAAACGTCTTGCCTTTTCAAGCAGTTCATCATCACCTGCGAGTTGAAGGGTCATACGTAAAGACTCAAACACATGACAAGTTTCCCGCATACTTGCAAATCTTTGGGAGAGCTGACTGATTATGATGTCCAGAGTTGCATAAAATACCTGCACTTTGACTCTCTGCATCGGTTAAGCGCTCATCTTCCGATAGATCGTCAAAGTGACGCTTCACTCTCCGTGCTCTAAAGTTCTAAAAAAAAAAAAAAAAAGGAGGCAGGGCGGGGGTAGCGACGGGCCCCGGGAGGTCACGGGCCCTGGTGCGACTGCACTTGCTGCACCTACTATAGTTACGCCACTGAATAGGCCTATCAAAACACAAGCGTAATAGGCTACTACACAAGAACATAACAGCCTAACAACCATAATATTATTTAGAATCTAACAACCATAATATAATTTATTCAATACTTTTGTTTCAATGTTAACCTCACCTAAATTTCTAAGAAAATAGAAAAGCTTTTTTAAATGTAACTGCTATTTTTATCTTTTTCTGCAATTATGGCCAAAATATGCTATTTCCAATATAGTATGGTGTCTTGTGTAATCCTGCTGGATTTTCTTGTAAAAATTGTTTTTTTTGTGTTCATATTTTGCTAGTATAGTCTAAGGAACAAGATTTTTTTTGTCTTCAAATTTTCACAATCCATTTTCACACTTAGATGACATTATCATTTATATAATGCATAATTAAGACTGGGACTACTATCACTAGGGGGTCAAATGTGAGAAAACACTGGTAAAGAGGGCATTTTGCCTAATTTTTGGGTGCTGATTCTGAATATCATATTTGCTTAGCTGATTTTTTAGTTTTAAACCTGCTAATTAGTATTTGCAGTCTAAAATCGGCGATATGAACATCCACTTAGATGCCCCAGGCTAAGCGGACTTTTTGGCCCTGATCCACTCCTTTGACCTCAAACTGGTTCAAAGCCCACCGACTCACAAAGCTGGCAAAGAGCTTGACTTGATCTTCACTCGGAACTGCAGCACAGACACCCTCATGGTGACGCCTCTCCATCTTTCCGACCACTTCTTCATCCAGTTCAACGTCAGCCTGACAGAACAGCCTCCGGCTCCTCAGCCGATGGTCACGTTCCGCCGCAACATCCGGAACCTGTCTCCAACGCACTTCTCCTCTGTGGTTGCCTCCGGTCTACCTCCACTCAACACCTTCTCCTCTCTGGAGGTTAATGAGGCCACAGACTCGCTCTGCTCCACACTGAGCTTGTGTCTAGACGAGCTGTGCCCTCTTACCACAAGGCCAGCTCGATCCAAACACTCTCATCCATGGCTAAATGATACCCTCCGATCGCAGCGCACCAAACTCAGAGCCGCGGAGAGGAAATGGCACAAATCCAAACTAACTGATGGCCTCAAAAACTACCAGACACTCCTGACCTCCTTCTCAGCCAGCATCACTACTGCTAAGACGGCTTTCTACAATGACAAACTCAACAGCGCTACAGACACTCGAAAACTTTTCTCAACCTTCAAATCGCTACTCGCTCCTCCATCCAGCCTTACTGCAGATACCCTCGCCTCATTTTTTACAAACAAAGTGGCGGCAATCAGCAGTCAATTCTCTACATGCCCACTCAACGCATCTGACTCAGATACCGCACTCCTACAATCTCTAGGGACTGCTGGAACATCTTTTTCAGCATTCACGCCGAGAGTGAAGTATCTAGACTCTTGCAGCCGTCCTACCACATGCTCGCTGGACCCTATACCTACAAGCAGTGATGCCAGTAACGCGTTACTTAGTAACGCGTTAGTCTATTTTACCACTTTTTTCAGTAACGAGTAATCTAACGCGCTACTATTTACAAACCAGTAATCAGATTAAAGTTACTTATCTAAGTAACTGTGCGTTACTATTTTTGTCATTTTCCTTAATAAAAAGATATATTCTTTGCTTTCTTCTTGTCTTGGGGATTAATGTCATGTAGGCTATGCTCACGTTTTCAGCATGAGGACAATTCACGTGCAGCGACACAAACGAAAACAACAATGGAGGGAGAGAGACAGATGCACATTTCATCAGTCATTACTTTGAGTTTGTGTCAGCTAAACATGACAACATTAAGGTACATTGTACATTCTGTGCTGGCGACAAAGTGCTGTCTAGCTAGACATCCCAAGTCTCCCGAAGTTTTGGGAGTCTCCCACATATTGATAGCGGCTTCCTGACGCCCGCAAATTACATAAAATCTCCCGGAACCTAGCGAACAAGAGCACGCAAGCCAGACCGGACTTCAAATCAAAGATTCTAGAATCTTTGCTTCAAATCGCGTGTGCATAGCTTAATGCGCACACAACGGAGAGGGAGAGAGAGAGGAGTGGTGCGTTTGTGCCTGAAGCGCATCCAAGACAGAGAGCATCCTGGTCTGTTTTGCTAAATCAACCAATCCGTTTTCAGTGTAAGTGCTTATCTTTTCTCCCAAACATAATTAATCAGTTCAGTCAGTGTATCTAGGAACAGAAGCGTCATGGCAGCGTCAGTGCCGCTCAAAAAGGAAGATTTAAGACCCATTTCACATCAGACTACACAAACGTGTACCCAATTGTCTTAAAAGATTAAAACATAATGATAATCTTGCACACTGCACTGCTTGTAACAGCAACTTTAGCATTGCTCACGGCGGGTTAAATGATTGCAAAAGACTTGTTGAAGTGAGTTTAACAAGTGTAATTTCATTTGCATATTACTCAGGCCTATAGGCTACAAGATGGTTAGTTGCCAAGGCTACATTAAAAAAAATCTACATATTTTACTATAACAATTTCTATCAATAGGCATTCCTTATTTGGTGTACTTAGACATTATTGAACAAATATCTGAATTTCAGTATCTAAGTAGGTTAGGTTGGGATGTCTGCTATACATTGCTGTTAAAATGCACTTCCAGTATAGTGAGTATTGGCAAAACCGGTTATCATTTTTATGTTGAGGCGTTGGGGGTGTTGTCGGCAGCTGCTGAAAGTAACTAATAAAGTAACTTGTAATCTAACATAGTTACTTTCAGTGTTGCCACAGTTACCTTGAAAAAGTAATCTGATTACTGATTACTGATTACTCCTTTAAAAAGTAACTTAGTTACTTTACTGATTACTTGATTTTAAAAGTAACTATGTTAGATTACAAGTTACTTTATTAGTTACTTTCAGCAGCTGCCGACAACACCCCCAACGCCTCAACATAAAAATGATAACCGG
This sequence comes from Alosa pseudoharengus, assembly GCF_046254945.1. NCBI lineage: Eukaryota > Metazoa > Chordata > Actinopteri > Clupeiformes > Clupeidae > Alosa > Alosa pseudoharengus. Next base: position 11,356,942 of record NW_027468657.1, read on the forward strand.
TTTTGCCAATACTCACTATACTGGAAGTGCATTTTAACAGCAATGTATAGCAGACATCCCAACCTAACCTACTTAGATACTGAAATTCAGATATTTGTTCAATAATGTCTAAGTACACCAAATAAGGAATGCCTATTGATAGAAATTGTTATAGTAAAATATGTAGATTTTTTTTAATGTAGCCTTGGCAACTAACCATCTTGTAGCCTATAGGCCTGAGTAATATGCAAATGAAATTAAACTTGTTAAACTCACTTCAACAAGTCTTTTGCAATCATTTAACCCGCCGTGAGCAATGCTAAAGTTGCTGTTACAAGCAGTGCAGTGTGCAAGATTATCATTATGTTTTAATCTTTTAAGACAATTGGGTACACGTTTGTGTAGTCTGATGTGAAATGGGTCTTAAATCTTCCTTTTTGAGCGGCACTGACGCTGCCATGACGCTTCTGTTCCTAGATACACTGACTGAACTGATTAATTATGTTTGGGAGAAAAGATAAGCACTTACACTGAAAACGGATTGGTTGATTTAGCAAAACAGACCAGGATGCTCTCTGTCTTGGATGCGCTTCAGGCACAAACGCACCACTCCTCTCTTTCTCCCTCTCCGTTGTGTGCGCATTAAGCTATGCACACGCGATTTGAAGCAAAGATTCTAGAATCTTTGATTTGAAGTCCGGTCTGGCTTGCGTGCTCTTGTTCGCTAGGTTCCGGGAGATTTTATGTAATTTGCGGGCGTCAGGAAGCCGCTATCAATATGTGGGAGACTCCCAAAACTTCGGGAGACTTGGGATGTCTAGCTAGACAGCACTTTGTCGCCAGCACAGAATGTACAATGTACCTTAATGTTGTCATGTTTAGCTGACACAAACTCAAAGTAATGACTGATGAAATGTGCATCTGTCTCTCTCCCTCCATTGTTGTTTTCGTTTGTGTCGCTGCACGTGAATTGTCCTCATGCTGAAAACGTGAGCATAGCCTACATGACATTAATCCCCAAGACAAGAAGAAAGCAAAGAATATATCTTTTTATTAAGGAAAATGACAAAAATAGTAACGCACAGTAACTTAGATAAGTAACTTTAATCTGATTACTGGTTTGTAAATAGTAGCGCGTTAGATTACTCGTTACTGAAAAAAGTGGTAAAATAGACTAACGCGTTACTAAGTAACGCGTTACTGGCATCACTGGTTACTTTTAAAATCAAGTAATCAGTAAAGTAACTAAGTTACTTTTTAAAGGAGTAATCAGTAATCAGTAATCAGATTACTTTTTCAAGGTAACTGTGGCAACACTGCCTACGAGCCTACTTCAGTCCATCAGCCCGACCATCGCACCAGCTATCACACGTGATCAATGCCTCGCTAACCTCCGGCACATTTCCAACAGCGTTCAAAATGGCCCGGGTAACACCGTTACTTAAAAAAAGCTTCTTTCAACCCTGCTCAAGTCGACTACTGCCCTGTCTCACTCCTGCCTTTCCTATCCAAAGGCATTGAACGAGCAGTCTCCAAACAGGTCTCTGACTTCCTTTCACAGAACAACCTTCTGGATCCAAATCAGTCTGGGTTCAAAAGCGGCCACTACCGAAACGACTCTGCTGTCTGTAACAGAAGCCTTAAAAGAAGCCAGGGCGACCGCTCGATCATCAGTACTCATTCTGCTTGACTTATCGGCTGCCTTTGACACGGTTAATCACCGCATCCTTCTCTCTATACTCGCTAACATGGGAATCTCCGGTTCTGCTCTCTCCTGGTTTGAATCCTACCTCACAGGACGCTCGTTTAACGTATCATGGCTTGGTCAGCTATCTGCACCTCACCATCTCACCACAGGGGTCCCCCAGGGTTCAGTGCTGTGCCCCCTTCTCTTTGCTATCTACACCACCTCCTTGGGACAGATTATCTGTTCGCATGGCTTCTCATACCACCGCAGACGACACACAGCTCTATCTGTCCTTTCCACCTGATGACCCCTTGGTTTCAGCACGGATCTCGGATTGCCTCTCAGACATAGCTACATGGATGAAGGCACACCACCTCCAGCTGAACCTCTCAAAGACTGAACTGCTGGTCCTCCCAGCTAAACCTACCATACACCACAACATCAACATCAAATTTGACTCCCTGTCTGTTTCACCTACCAGGACTGCAAGAAATCTAGGAGTTGTTCTCGACAACCAACTAAACTTCTCAGATCATGTTGCCTCAGTCGCCCGGTCATGCCGTTTCGCACTCTACAACATACGGAAAATCAGGACTTACTTGACTCAAGATGCTACCCAACTTCTGGTTCAGGCAATAGTCACCTCACGACTCGACTACTGCAATGCCCTCCTGACAGGTCTCCCAGCCAGATGATCCAGAACGAGGCGGCGCGCCTGGTCTACAACCAACCCAAAAGGGCACATGTTACCCCGCTGCTCATCCAGCTACACTGGCTACCTATGGCGGCCCTCATACAGACATACGCTACCTCCAGACCGCTGCACTCCTCAGACGAACGACGTCTAGCTCTACCACCGGTACGCTCAGGCCAATCCAAACTTTTCTCATCTGTTGTTCCTCGTTGGTGGAACACACTGCCAGTTCCTACAAGGGCAGGGACATCCCTCTCCATTTTCAAAAAACTCCTGAAGACCCAGTTCTTTAGAGAACATCTCCTCTCATAGCAACACTTACAACAAGTCTTGCTGATCCTAGCACTCACCAGCCGTCTTAAACTGACAAGTAACTGTTAAAAACAGCACTCACTGATGCACTTATTCTTACTGTACTCTAATGCTTTTTAAATTGTCCTAAAATTGTTGAGAATTGCTCTAAAACTTAAACTGTTTACCATGTTGTAAGTCGCTTTGGCTAAAAATGTGTCAGCCAAATGTAATGTAATGTAATGTAATGTAAAACTGGCCTCCATAGGCAACACAGAACGGGTGAGTAGGGTAAAAAAATTAACTCCTTGATATTCTTATGACACTTTACTAGTTAATTATTATGACCGCCGCGCAGCGAAGCGGCGGTCATATAGGTTTAGTCAGATTTTTCCTTTTTTTTTTTTTTTTTTCTTTTTCGCATGCCCAAATTTCTGTCAATGATTCCCGGGACACTGAAAGACCGGGGTACACGAAACTTGGTGGGCATGTAACCCCACATGGATAGCATGGAACCATCGTTTTTCGTTTTGATCTGTAGCCCCCCCGCTGGACTGGACCCCCCGAAAGGAGGGTAGGGCAGACACAGTTTTCTGTGAATATCTCGAAAACCGTAGGGTTTAGGAGGACCATTTTTTTTTGTATGTTGATCTCAAGGGACCATGTCAACCCATTCCATAACCACTCATTTCATGTATAGCGCCACCTAGTTAAACACAAAAAAGTAAAAATGAGGTGTTGTAATTGAAGGTATCTGTGACCTAACAAAGTCAAAACTGTACAAAATTGGAAGTGTAGGATCATTATGACACCCTCTGTATGCACGCCAAGTTTCGTGGAATTCCGTTCATGGGGGGCCACACAATAAATTAATTTATGTTACTATACACCAACTGGCCTGTAGGTGGCCGGAGACAGTTTTCTGTGAATATCTCGATAACCGTAGGGCCTAGGAGGTCCACCTTTTTTATGTATGTTGGTCTTAAGGGGGCATGTCAACCCATCCCATTACCACTTATTTTATGTATAGCGCCACCTAGTTAAAAATGAAAAAGCAAAACATTAGGTGTTTTCATCACAATATCTCTGGCTGACAAGGTCAAAACTGCACGAAATTAAAAGTGTAGGATCATTATGACACCCTCCGAATGCATGCCAAGTTTTGTGTACTTTCGTTCATGGGGGGCCTTACAATAAAATAATTTATGTGTACATTTAGTGACGTACACCAACAAGGATTCCCGGGACACTGAAAGACCGGGGTACACAAAACTTGGTGGGCATGTACCCCCACATGGATAGCATGGAACCGTAATTTTTCGTTTTGATCTGTAGCCCCCCCGCTGGACTGGACCCCCCGAAAGAAGGGTAGGGCAGACACAGTTCTCTGTGAATATCTTGAGAACTGTCGGGCCTAGGATGACCATTTTTTTCCGTATGTTTGCGTCCAGGGGTCATGTTAACCCATTTCATGTGCACACATGTGCACAAACAGATACACACACACACACACACACATACATTCACAGTAATCATACGTATGACACATACTCACACAGTAGACATATGTACGCTTGCATGCACAGGCACATACGCAGGCACAAACACAAGCACGCACACACACACACACACACACACACACACACACACGCATAACATAAACATGTACATGCACACAATTCAAGAATTTCTTAGAATTATGAACAGGCAAGGTGGAGGTGGGGTTGTATAAAATTAATTTTACATGTGAAATCTATGAACTAATCATGTTTTGGTACTTGTTGTCTAGCAGATATCAGTGAGAATTGAGTGTGGATAATGCAATTTAGTGAGACAGTTAGAATCATATAGGCCTTTCAGCGTGATTTATTTTTGTGGAAAAAATGTGCTGGACTGGGCGGCGGTCATATTTTGTACCGCTCTGCGGTACATCTAGTTTATGTAGAGACAATATTTTTTTGCATTACAAGTTTTCTGAAAATATATGTTTATGGATGTAATTTAACAATATCTCATTAATTATGCACTAATTTGCATACATTTCAATTACAGACATCTGAATATTGGATAGTTAACATTGAATGTAGTCACGTTCAGGTTTGGAAAAAACTGGCAAGTATCTCCTGGGCAACAAGTTCACCGTGTACACTGATAACAATCCCCTTCAATACCTGCAGTCAGTGAAACTGGGCGCTCTGGAACATTGCTTGGGTTCTCAGCTTGCCCTCTTCATTAAAACATCAAATATCGTCCTGGGACAGCTAATCGCAATGCCGATACCCTTTCTATGCTTCCCACAAGCCCCACTAACACGCGACCTGTGTCACATGGCCTGGACATCCCCCTGCCGCTTGCCAAAGCCCACATGCAAGCCTCGAGTGCACCTATCCAAGACTCTTGGATGGCAGAATCTTGTATGGTGGACACCATCCCTGGTCGAACCAAAAAAACCTGAAAGTCCTGCAAGGGACTGATCCCTGTATTTCCAGATACCTGTGGTTTTGGTGACAGGGATGAACATATATACCCGTTAAAGGATAATTCCGGTGTGATTTTGACCTAAAGTGTGTTGAAACATGATACCGAGTGTGAATGTATGTCTCATAGCTCACCTCGGCTTGTCCCCTGCACTCAGAAATCTGGCGCTAGTTAGCCAATGTTACCAACACAGTGTTTCGTTGTGGTGCCTCGGGCATCGGCCTAGCCATGCAAATAAATCACTGTTTTACACCATTTACGAGGCTCAAAGTAGCTCCATACTTCATTGGTAGACTTCCGAGGGCCTTGACATTTAAAACGAGACATAGAGAACTTTGAAAAAGCACTGGTAGTTTATTTATAAGACGATTTATACAGACAGTACCTTAAGGAATTTTACCGTTCGACGCCATCTTGAATTTAGTCACGATAAGTCGAGCGACGAGTACGAACAAACAGGTATGATAAGGGATCAGATTCCAAAAATAATTCTGTGAAAATGCATGGATTCGCAACTGAATCCATGCATTTCCATGCATGATTTATTTGCATGGCTAGGCCGATGCCCGAGGCACCACAACGAAACACTGTGTTTGTAGCATTGGCTAACTGGCGCCAGATTTCTGAGTGCAGGGGACAAGCCGAGGTGAGCTATGAGACATACGTTCACACTCGGTATCATGTTTCAACACACTTTAGGTCAATATCACACCGGAATTCTCCTTTAACTCATTGAATGCCAAGCTGTTTTCGGAAGCTTTGTCCTGGAGTGCCAGCAATCTAGACCATTGTTGATTATTTTTGTACAGCCACAGCATATTCTGTGTTATAGCTATGAACACATACAATGGCTCGTTTGAAAGGTGAGACTTTAAGCTCTCAGTGGGTGCAAACCGTGTATTTCTACACGCCTCTGTTCCTGAGAAATCCCAAGCTAAACAGTGGCTAGTTTTCATCTAAATCCCTGTTTTTTTTCTAGAAATGGAGATATTGCGTCTTTTATGAAATATGTGCTGTTTGAGCCTGCCACTCTTCTGACACTTACATTTCTGGGGGGGGGATAATATCACATTTCTACTGCTGTAGAATGAACACACCTGAGATGAAATTCAATCCATAAGATGTATTACAAGACAGTATACCATACCACATAAGAGGGCAGTATATTTACATATAAACACATATATACAGATATATACATATTAGAGGGCAGTATATTTACATAAACACATATATACATATATATATATATATATATACATATATATATATATATATATATATATACATATTTTAATACTGTACATATAAATATAAATAAACAAATTACAATAAATATATACAGTAAATATGAAGGCCTTCAAGACATCCTGGAATCCATCCCAAATAATTGTGAATCTACGTGTGGCAAAGTCTTTCTGTGTGGTACAGAGTGTAACACTCTTTGAGGTGTAATGGGACAACGCATGATGTACAGTTGTAGGTTGTTTCACTTCTTTAAATGTGTACTCTCCTGGCACTTCTCCGAAGTCGGACTCGCTGTCTGAGGCTTGAATCACAAAGAAACAAAAGTTCGGCACAATCATCAGCGGAGGGGGCATAATTCATGTGGAAACGTGACGTATCCAATTCCTGTCATAGCCGGCTAGGCTAATTTATGGCTAATCGGTGAAAAATCTTACCTGCTGCTGATGATCGAGTCGGGCTCCATAATTCCTCCTCCTCTTGGTCGGTAACGTCTGTGTCACTATCACCGACATATTCGACACTCTGGCAAGGGCGTGCCCTCTTGCAAGCGCGACTCGGCCTACCACCCACTCCGCTAGGCCCGGCTCGTGGTGGAGATGGAACTCCCTCCTCAGCACGGTGTTCAGTCACTCCTTGTAATGTTTTTGAACTGTCGTGGTCAGAGTCATCTTGTCTTAGTAGAAAGGTGGACTCATCCAGCGTTGTCTGGCGAAAACGCACCTGCTGCAATATCTTTTTCTTCGACTTTTTAATTTCTCCCTCACCTGAGAAGTGTTGCCTGCAAAGTTTCTGGGAAGAGATCTAACGAGATCTGCCACCTAGTGATAAACCCATGAAAATAAATGACCTGATTTTGACCTGGCGTGCATGTCACTGATAGGCTAATCAGTGACTGATTCGAAACAAAGCGGCAACCATCAAAAGACGAGTTAAGATCAAACGTCCAGATAAAATGTCCAGATCTTGCGTTTTCATGAGTTTTCGATCGTCATATATTTCATTTCCATTCATCACAGAGTTCCCAAAATCACATATAAGGTGTATTAGAGTGTTTAGTTTCGTAATAAATAAAAAAAAAGCTAAAAACTTAATATTACGTTTTTGGCACTCAACACACTCAATGAGTTAAGACAAGTGGAGTGAACCAAGGGAAGTCCGCAGTTGATAAAGCAGTGGTCCCAGATACAGGAAGTGAATGGGACCTTGTACCGAGCGATTCAGGCTCCTCCTTCCAGGGATCAAGTGCTGCAGCTTTTACTGCCAAAGGTTGCAAGTCCAAGTGCTCACTAGCCTACACAACAACCACGGCCATCTGGGGGTGGACAGTACCACAGATTTGATATGACAGAGGTGCTACTGGCCCCAGATGTGGCATGAGGTGCAAAAGTGGTGTTTTGAGTGTGAGCACTGTGTGGTTGCTAAAGCAAGACAACCCAAGCCAGAACCTTCTTGGGAAATCTGTTAGCCACTAAGCCTTTGTAGATAATCTCCATTGACTTTACTCTCTTGGATTGGGCTAGCACAGGACAAGAGAATGTTCTGGTAGTCACAAATGTTTTCTCAAAGTTTACCCAGGCCTTTCCCACCCCTGATCAGAGAGCTTCCACCGTAGCTAAGATTCTAACTGAGAGATGGTTCTATGTCTATGGCGTGCCAAGGAAAATCCACTCTGATCAGGGGCGCAGCTTTGAGGGGGAGCTGTTGAAGGACCTGTGTGACACCTACAGCATAACAAGGACTAGAACCACCACTTATCATCCAGAGAAGAACGGTCAATGTGAACGTTTCAACAGGACACTTCATGACTTGCTCAGGACCTTACCCCTGTAAAGAAGTGTAAATGGCCCCAGTTGCTCCCTCAGCTCCTGTTCGCCTATAATACCACGGTGTACCAGTCCACACAGCACTACCCATACGAGCTGATGTTCGGTAAGAAGCCACAGTTACCAGTCGACCACGTGAGTGTGCGGTCCTGACACTGTAGCCATATTACCACCTGGCACTCTAGTCTTTTTCTAGTGGGCAGTGGTAGTGTAGTGGTTAAGGAGCTGGGCTAGCCTGCAGTAGCCTGAAAGTTGTCGGTTCATTTTCCAGCTTTCACTGTTATGCCCTTGAGCAAGGCACTTAACCCCAAGTTGCTCCGCCAGGATACATGGGTGTCTACAAAGTATGAAATTGTGGAGTGTCTGGATGGAATTGGCACACACTATAAGATCAGGCCGTATGGGGAAGAAGGCCCCCATGAGATGTTCCACTCATAATACTGCCGGACAGCATTCAAACCCCTTCCACCTCCCACAGTCTGTTTCACGAGTTCTCTGCCAGTGTAGCAGAAGTAAATATTCTCCACGGCCCCTTCAGGCCTTGGCAGTAGATAGGTATGCTACCAGGACGGTGAACTTTAAAGCCAGGTGTGTATGTGGAAAGGCTGACCTGCAGCACTGGCGCACACGCCCACCCATGGGTGGTGATCATATACCTCTCCTCTTCCTCTCTGGGAGAACAATCCGGCCTGTTGGCTGTGGATAACCCGTTGCTTTTAAAGAGAGCAAATGCACATGGTTTAGTGTCTGAGCAATGTTTTCCCTTGAGTTATTTGTTTTTTGTATTAGTTCAGGCTGTGAGAGGGCCATCCATGGTTTGTCTGTTTGTTTGTACCTTATATTCTTTTGTTTGTTAATTTTGCCTACTGTTACTCAACTACCCATGCCTATGACACCTAGTGGTGTACTGTGTTGTCTGTACTATTATAGATTATTTCCAAGACAAATTTCTCTTAAGGTAGACAATAAAATGACATGGCAGGTCAAGGAAAGCATCAAGAAAAGCAAAGATTAAGAAATCGTTTTTGACATAGGCAACAAGGGTGGAGGTGTTTTAACACTTTTCAGACACTTAGATTTTGAAAAACTATGAATATTGTTTTAGAACCAACCTTTCAAACGAGTATCCAACGAAAACAAGCCAAAATCGGCATACAGGGATTCCAAAAGACAGGGCGAACAATCCAAAACGTAATCATCCAAAAGTAAGCATGGTCAAAAACAGGCAGGTATGGTCAAAACTGGGTAGGCTAAACAAGTGCTATAATTAAGATTTTCACAATCAGACGAAGCTTAGTAGAGTTCAAAAGCGGTAACACTTTACTTGACAGTATCGACATAAGAGTGATATGACACTGTCATGAACACATGACACTGTCATGACACATGAACTCTAACCCTAATCCTAACCTCTAACCCTAATCCTAACTCTAACCCTAACCCTAACCCTAAACCTACTGTAACCCTAATCCAAACCCTAACTTGTTATGACAAAAACCGAATGTCACTTAATAACAGAAGTGTTATGTCATAAACGTTTATGACTTGTTTATGACATGTTCATGACAGTGTCATGTCACTCTTATGTCAATACTGTCAAGTGTAACCGTTCAAGCAAACAATACCACACGTTGAGGCGACCGATACAGAGTCCTTTTATAGGGCAAATCTGCTAATTACAAATTAGTCACAGGTGTCAAAACTCTGGAGAAGCCGTGCAAGACTGAAGTGGGCATGTCTGTTGCTGTCCAGAGTGCTGCAGGGAGTCAGGCCTTTCATCTATTATGATCACCTACTCCAATCTGAGTCCCATTCATCACACTGAATAAGTGGGAAACATATTTTCCACAGTGGTCATGGTTCTTTAAATATTTCGGTAACACTCCATAATAAGGTGCCATAATAAATAGCAAACTAGTAATTACCTAACCCTTTTTTAATTATGACCGCTGCGCAGCGAAGCGGCGGTCATATAGGTTTAGTCAGATTTTTTTTTTTTTCTTTTTTTCTTTTTCGCATGCCCAAATTTCCGTCAATGATTCCCGGGACACTGAAAGACCGGGGTACACAAAACTTGGTGGGCATGTACCCCCACATGGATAGCATGGAACCGTCATTTTTCGTGTTGATCTGTAGCCCCCCCGCTGGACTGGACCCCCGAAAGGAGGGTAGGGCAGACACAGTTCTCTGTGAATATCTTGAGAACTGTAGGGCCTAGGATGACCATTTTTTTCCGTATGTTTGCCTCCAGGGGTCATGTTAACCCATTTCATGTGCACACATGTGCACAAACAGATACACACACACACACACATACATTCACAGTAATCATACGTATGACACATACTCACACAGTAGACATATGTACGCTTGCATGCACAGGCACATACGCAGGCACACACACAAGCACGCAGACACACACACACACCCACACACACACACACACCCACACACACACACACACTCACACACACACACACCCACACACATAACATAAACATAATACAAACAATCAAGAATTTCTCAGAATTATGAACAGGCAAGATGGAGGTGGGGTTGTATAAAATTAATTTTACATGTGAAATCTATGAACTAATCATGTTTTGGTACTTGTTGTCTAGCAGATACCAGTGAGAATTGAGTGTGGATAATGCAATTTAGTGAGACAGTTAGAATCATATAGGCCTTTCAGCGTGATTTCTTTTTGTGGAAAAAATGTGCTGGACTGGGCGGCGGTCATATTTTGTAACGCTCTGCGGTACATCTAGTTCCATTGCTGCCAATTGCCATATAGGCTAATGTGCAAAAAGTAAACATAAGATCAATGCAATACAGTTAAATATTTTATTAAACAGACTTAACATTCAGAACCAAGGTACACAAAGTATTCAAGACCCTTTCACATATCCCTGAAAACCAAAACATATCATTAAACAGTTCCCCATATTACACATGCCTCTTAGTCACAATATGTTATTTACTTAAAGATGTTAAAAATGTGCAGATATTACGGGAAAGTGTATAATATTATACATTACAGTAAATCATAGTCAAAGTCAAAGTATTATAAATATTCTCCTCCTCCTCCTCCTCCTCCTCCCCCCCCCCTTCTCTCATTGCCTGCAGCTCATTGGCTGTAGCGTTCAGATCTGTGGATCCTCACTGTTTGAGAAGTGTCCATACTGGTCGGTTCCGCTGACCAGAACTGTGGCATGGAAATGCCTGGGTCTGTCAGGGTCCTGGGGTGCAGAGAGAGGGAGAGGAATGAGAGAGAGAGAGAGAGAGAGAGGGAGGGGTATATAGAGAGAGAGGGGGCGGGGGAGAGAGAGAGATGTTCTTTAGGGAAAGGAAAGCACTGACAAAAAGGGCTGAGGTTTCAGCCTTTCTTGTGTTTGGACAAAACATTCTCCCCACATTCTTAAGACGTTTCCACTGCTTGTAGATACAAACTTGCCAAGAAAATGAGTCACCCATTCATTCTGCCCACTGTCTTCAAACACAGCTCTTAAAAATGTCCTACTTGCTACGAAGAAACTATCCAGACACTACATAGTACATGTATGGATTTATTATAATTTCTATAAAAAATATTCCTTTAGTAACACACACAAACACACACACACACACTTTTACACCTTTAAGTACACAGGCAAGTTAGCATCATGAAACTGAATGTGTGAATATCACTCTGCATTTCTCCCACCTGAATTGGATAAGCACATGTGGGGACGTAGCGGATAACGAAACCACAGCGCCTGCGGTCGGACATGTTGGGGTCACTGGCATGGACGAGCAGGCCATCATGCAGCTGCATGTTCACAACAAAAAATATGGACATAAATATCCAGATAACCAAAATACCAAATGACCAAATGTCCAGGAAACTGACTGAAGTGCCTGTACTTTTGTGAAATCTTTGATACAAAATCAATTTACACAAAGGTCAGAATGTGTGCCTTGGTGCTCTATGCGTTTGTACAGTTCTGATGATTTTTGGCATGGTTTTATATGGGTAGACATCACCCACCGACATCTGCCCGGCCAACAGGGGGCAGAGTACAGCCTTGTCTGTCTGCACCAGCTCCTCTGGGATCTCCTGGTTGACCGACAGCATGTTACCCGGCCGCTGAGACTGGCGGTGAGGGAGCATCCCGGAGCAGTGACTTCCTGTTGGAGACAGGAAGTGAGCTTGTGTTTAGTTCATCAATCACATGGCCCTCCACTGCATTTACCCGCTGTCACAGAGGGGCCTTTTTTTCTACGAAGCTAAAACAGGCCAGCTGTTTGTCAAAACCTAAGTGGTCTAGACCAAGTTTGAGAAAGCTGTGAAAATATTTTAGAGGTAACATTTTACGGTATTTTCAACAGAGATGTGAGTGTAGAGTTTACTCTGGCTACATTGTATAACACAGGTCTCCTAAAGTCATTGGTATTCCCGGAACATGTTGAAATATGCCTTGTGAATGGTGGCATTGTCTTTTGTATTTCACAGTAATATGCTATGTGAAAAGGCACTTTGTTTATGTTTGTTCTATGACTCATACTAATTGCCTGTCCCTGGAAGCAATACTACTTGATGTAGTAATGTACTCTGTCATATCTAGCCACTCATCACTCTGTTGTAGCTTTCATTTGGACTCAAGGTGTTCAGTACCTGGAATAACCTGAAGAGCTCCATTGTCCTCCAGTGAGTCGTCCAGAGCTAGCCACACAGACAACACTGGACCTCCATCAAGACCCCAGTACCTGCAAATCACAAGGAACACATCTTTATCAGATTCATTATTTTTTCTTTTATTTAGTAGGGTTGAAACAAACTTATTTATTTGGTTTTGGATTGTTTTGGCCATGATTAGAACATTTTCATGGTGGTAGCTTATCAATAATGCGTGTATGTATTTAGTGTGTGTGTGTGTGTGTGTGTGTGTGTGTGTGACCCACCTCATATCCTGGTGCCAGGCCACGTAGGGCAGGCCAGCCTCCTTCTCTCCCCGCTCCTCTCTGTTCGTCTCTTCCCCTCCCGGTCCGTTCTCATAGGGGATGACATCTGCCCCTCGGTTGCCCCTGGTTACGGGGTATTTACAGATAAATCTGGAGTCCAGCAGGATGACATCTTGCCCCAGGACGGCACCTACCACCTCTAGAACGCGGGGGTGCTTGACTAGCCCCATCACCCAGTCGTACTGCATGTGCACGTTGTGGAGGCTGTACCCAGTATAGTCTGTTCCTGTGGGGGACAAGCAGATGAAGGGTTAGCATAGCTGCACTACACACACTGATGGCAGAGACTTTTCCAGGGAAGTGTTAAAAACGTCAGTTACAACAAAAGCTCTGAGTCTCAAGCTCTAGTTACTGATGTTTATGATGAATTGCACATTAAACTGCCAGCATGTTACCCATAACTCTCCAAACAAGCTTCATAAAAAGCTTAAAAAACAACAACAACAACAACTAAAAAAAACAGCATCATATATACTGTACATGTAACTGTAAAGCATTGTGCTCTATGAGTCTGCATTTGAAGTAAAAAATGACCATGCACTGGTGTTCTGGTTGCTTTATTCCATCAAAATGGAGATGTACACATTGGCATAAAGAAGAAAGCTTGTGACATGCAGTCTTCATACACACAGGATATTAGTAGCCTTTCCTCAGATCAGCAACCACAGACACTAATGTGGATAAACTTCACCTACACTTGTTACGAACACGCTAGATCTATATGAGCATTAACAAAATGTACTGTACATATACAGTATTTGTCAGGTAACACGTTACTTGACAGTATCGACATAATAATGACATGACACTGTCATGACACTTGAACCCTAACCCAAAACCTAACCTTCAACCCTAATTCTAATCCTAACCCTAACCCGAACCCTAAACCTAACCCTAATGCTAACCCTAACTTGTTATGACAAAAACCGAATGACACTTAATGACAGAAGCATTATGTCATAAACGTTTATGACTTCTTTATGACACGTTCATGACAGTGTCATGTCACTCTTATGTCAACACTGTCAAGTAAAGTGTAACCATTTGTCACTTAAGACACAATAATTACCATAGACCATATAACAAACGCATACACTAAGTTCAACATACCACACATCTATCTATCTACTGTATAAATTACAGGGCTTGAGTATGTGCAATGGCAAGTTTGACATTGTTTTGATTAGTAATGCAAAAGATATCGTTAAATAAATAGGTAAAAGAAGCACGGCTTTCTCCGCTATAGGCCTACTGTAGCCACTCCCCCTCTCACACTGCACAGCGTAGGACCAGAGACTGAGGGGGTAAGCAGGGTAAGCCAAAGTCCAGTAGGGGTCTTTCAGAGACCGTGAGGAAGTGACGTCAAATGCGTCAAAATATGTCATACCGGAAATGGGATCCCAGAAGTAGGCCCATCATTTACTTTACTGCTTATGGAGAATACAGCTGAAACTATAGCAAATGAAATGTTTTTGTTTTTTTTTAACTATTTTTTAAATAACTATCATCAAAACTGTACATAGCTGTGACACTAAACAGCTAACTGGCTTTCTCCTAACACTCCCCTTCCACACCAATCCCCCACCCCACTGCCTCACCACGGCTGACCGGTAGCCTACTCACCAAACTTCCTCTCCAGCTGGGCGAAGGCCTCCCTGGCCTGCCGGAGCTCGGTGGGGTCCAGCACGCCCACGCCACTCAGGTAGCCCTGCTGCTCGTACAGGCTGGACATCTGCTCCACGGATACGCTCATGACTGCTGGCTGCTGAGGGATGACGACGCTCTCTCTCGTATCTTACTACTGCGATGTTGTCTTTGTCTCTGTCTTCTCTCTCTCTCTCTCTCTCTGTCTGGGATATCCAGCTGGGCCCTTGTTAGACTGTGTAAGCGTTTCCTGAAGAAGCCTGTTTTTATAACCTGCCCTGTGGAAAAAAGAGTGAGGGCAACAGAGAGACACAGAGGGAGGGAGAGAGGGAGGGAGAAAGGAGGGGAGAGTGCGGGCTGTTACAAGCTTCTCCTGACAGAGGTATTTCCGTTTCTCCTCAGAAACGCACTTGTCTTTCTCTGGCACTTCTCTCTCCTCTCCTCTGTTTTCTTCTTTCACCCCTTCATCGCTCACTCGCTCAGGATAAATTTATTCTGGGCTGTTTATGGAGCGCCAGGAGATTCCGGGGGCTGAGCGCGACCTGCTGCATGACGGCACTAATGACAAAAACATCTCTGGAGCTGCGCAAATGAGCGGCAACACCCCTGTCCCATGGGCCCAGTACAGCAGCGCTTACTCAGACTCAGACTGGACACACACACACACACACACTGTGGTCAGACTCTCTGTCTCTCTTTGTCTCTCCGTCTGTCTGTCTCTCTCTCCCTCTTTCACACACACACACAAACACACACACACATAAACAAACGCATACACCTGCTGTTACAGAGATTTTCTCTTTAAGGCAGATGATTATACATGCACACATCCATCCTGTGCATGCACACACACACACACACACACACACGCTCCAGAAGAGAGACTCACCTGTGCACACCTGTGTGATGAGAGACCTGACGCCTTGATGCTTTCAGCAGCTGTGAGCTAGACAGATAGAATGATATAGTGAATAAGAACCAGATGACATGCACTTCACACCAAAATGTCAGCAGTCCTTTGAAAATGAGCCTAAAAAGTCACTGTGCTTTGAGCACAGCCATCACAACTATTCTTGTCATTACCTCAGATGATGTACTTGGCTTGGCTTCTGAGTTGTCTCTGTGACTGCGTCCTGTCCAAGGTCCACTTTAGTTCCTTCGAGAAACTCTTCTGCCAACTCTACCACGGGTTCCTTATATTAGGCTGAGTTGTGTCTGTGTGTGTGTGTGTTTGTGTGTGTGTGTGTGTGGGGGGGGGACTTTTCTCCAAAAGTCCCCATCACATCTGTGCATGTTGTACATGTACCACAGTTGGAAAATGGAAAACCCAGCAACCAAGAAAATGTCATCTTTACTGAAATGATGCCAATGTTTAGTTTAACTTGATCTTATCATTTTGAAGGATTAGAGAACTTTCTCAGGTCTAACTTGTTTTCAGGAAAGAATGCAAGAAGTAAGAAAAGAGAGTCCAGACCAGTGGTCCCCAAACTTTTTCTTCCGAGGGCCAGCTCACTATGCCTGGCTCTAAGAGAGGGCCAGCTCACTATGCCTGGCTCTAAGAGAGGGCCAGCTTACTATGCCTGGCTCTAAGAGAGGGCCAGAGACTCGGAGTATATCAGTAACCATAAATAGCTTAGTGCTGTGAACAACAGCAGTCTACCTTAGTTGAATATTCCATTACATTTAATCTATAGGCTATTGCAATTTAATACCATTGTTAGCTGTGTTTATATTGTGATCATGCCATATCAGTGTAAAACGTAACTCAAATTAAATAATACTAATAAAAAGACTTTTGCATTCCCAAAAGTATATTTTATTAAAAATGTGTGAACTCTGAACTCTGAAAATGTAAAGTTCTCAAACTATGAGAATTTTATGAAGCGCTGAAGTGGTCTGAAATGACCACCATTCTAACTTTCACTCACCTGAACTTGTGACCTCTTTGTAGGCCTATGAACATTTGAACGAGTGAATACAAAATAGAAATAATTATCCCAGAAAGTCCCAGAAAGACGTGGCGGGCCGTATACGGCCCGCGGGCCGTAGTTTGGGGACCACTGGTCCAGACTCAGAGTTGTCATATGTTTGGTTTCACAACTATTCATGTTGCAGATGTTGTTTTTGTCCAAAATGCTGCATGAGTGAGGTTTTCATAGAGAAGGTCCTTTGTATTTGATACAATCGTGTGCTAAATACCATAGATCTTAAAATGGAACTCCTGTGATATAAGCACCTTGCCCTTCCAGTTGGGTGACAAATCCAATTTCATGCCAAGAAGCATCCAATATGTTATTTATGTTCATGTTTTCTTATGTTCTGATGTGTATGTTTTCTTATATGTATTTTGACAGCTTTAATTTGTATATGTCAGCATGGTTGTG
>NW_027468657.1:11381670-11401670 GCF_046254945.1 Alosa pseudoharengus
TCTGTCTCTCCCTCTCTCTCTGTCTCTCCCTCCTTCTCTCTCTCTCTCTCACTTCCTCTCATTCAGCTCCTGTTCTTGTTGAGCATTGATGTGGGCAGGCCGTAAACAGTGAAAAAATAACAACGCGCCCGTCTGGTTAACAATGACAGCCCATGGTGGCAGTTTGGACCCGCAGTAAGGTGAGGAAAGATGAGTAGAAATTGCTCACACACACACACACACACACACACACACACACACACACACACACACACACACACACACACACACACACACACACAGATGTACAAACAGAAGCACTCTCTTTCTCTCATTCTCTCCCACCTTCATCAGATGCCCTCTAGTCACCGTTGGAATGACTCAAACTGAATTCACATAATGCCGATATTAAAAATATTCCACCAAATGTTCATGAAGCATAGCGACAGACTGTACACAATAGGACAACACACGCAGAGTGGATTAATCCCTAATAACGCTGTGTAAAGAGACAGATTGAGTGGTCTATGTGCAATGATACATAAACATTGTAAATGGAGACAGATTGTGTGCAATCTATGCTCAGTGGTGCTTAAAGAGCATATACAGAAGCAGCTTGCACAATGAGATCCACATTCAGAGATCCATTACGTAAGGCCAGAGCATATGCTAGGATAGGAACTACAGTGTATGGGAGCATGGGGGAAGCTATAGGGATTCACCCAGTAAAGTTTCACCCACACAAGGCCTGTATAAACAGGTAATTACTAAAATCCCTTTATGCCATGTCTACCATAGTATTATTGTTACTTATCACCCGGAGAGAAGAAATACTCTTTTCTGATTGGCTGGTGGGGTGGCTATTAATTCTGATTATTACACGGCTCTGCATAATGCTGCAGAATGCTCCATTCACTTGAATGGGCCTTCCCAACGTTCGGTGGTCTGCTAATTCTCAATAACAGACCGTTGCTAAGTATAACAGACCGCTGTCAAGGAAAATGGGCTTTGTGCTTCTATTTCACGTCTTTCATATCACTACGCAAGGACTGGAACTTCATTCAAAAGTGAAAGCAGACGGTTGATCAGCTGTGTTCTAAAGAATGTTTGATTCAAGTTCATCGTGTGCTGTTGTCGAACTATTTGATTCTCACCAAAAGCCACGATGAAACGGTAACAAATAGGCTATAGCCTAGGCTATGTAGGCTAAAGAGTCACATCGTGGGGAGTTTATTGTTTCGTTTTGGCAAGTAGCCGTGTAATAAGCGGGATAATGTATAGAACGCCGGTCTTTATTGGGAAAATAAGTCCCTTCAGGGCGGAACAAGACCCCTTCACTGTGCGTCGGTCCGGTTCGCCCTGTCGGGACTTATTTTCCCAAAAATGACCGGCGTTCTATACATTATCCCTTACATAACAGGACACCGTTCCATATCAATGCTTATGAATGGTAACTATAACAACCATAGTAGGACGACGGTTTCCGGCTTCGCAACAATGGAATCAACTGTACACAAGCTAACTGTCCATGCTATCGCTGTTATAGGGCCAACGAAAGTTGTACAACAAGCTGAACTAGTGAGCTTCTTTTTAAATAGAACAGCGTGTTTCCTTTGCTTTACAGTGGCAACCGGGTGATAAGCGGGATAACGGCCTTCGAGGTGTGTCCAGTTATACGGAATTAATGGACTCGGACGGAGGCAACTCCGCTGCGCGTCGGGGAGTTCTTTGCCCCTCGCCCTCGTCCATTAATTCCGTATAACAGGACACCTCGGCGGCCATTGTCCCTTACATATTTTAAACATTCTTACGTCATGGTAACCAAGTACACTGAGTAGCAGACTTTAGAATGCAATAAAAATTTGATTATAAAACTCTTGTATTTAGTGGAGTTGCAGGTAGGAGTGGTAGTGTGTCACCTGACCACTTCCTGATTCAGAGCTGACAACTCTCAAGGTTGGCTTGGTGTAAGATTGACAAAGACTGGAGTGTTTTTCTTCTCCTCGTGTGACAGAACATAAATGCATGAGTCTCACACCAGATGTCTGAGCGTTGGCAACCCTTTGGACTTAGAGGGTAGTATGATAGTGTGCAACACCTTGTATTTATAGTGTGTAACCTTAACTCTTTGTTAATATAGTACAGAAGGGGTAGTGTAGCAGTGAATAAACCCCTGTGCTTATCTGTTTAGTATGGAGAAGGTTGTGGGGTAGTGTAGCAGTCTCACCTCCTTGTTGATTCTGCGCAGTTCCATGTTCTTGTTAAGCAGCTGTAGTTTCTCCTCATCGGCCGACGTCACGGACATGCTGTCGGTGATGAGCGTCACCTGCTCCTCAGTCGAGAGGAGGTGCTCACTCCCCACCTCCTCTTCCTCCTCCTCCTCATCCACCTCCTCCTCTTCCTCCTCTTTCTCTCTCTGCTCCTCTTCCAGCCTGACATCAAACATACACACAGACACAGACACACACCCCCACACACACACACAAACGCACACACAAGAAGAAAATGGGTCACCATTCAGCTATTCAGATGTGGTTGCGATTCATCATTGGTTATTTAACACGAAGCATGACCCTTGATCGGTCCACATACAGTAATCCATGATTGGTTCCTGTGGAGATGCCAGCTTGGCAACCACGCCAGTCTTCCATCGCCACCGAGGCAGACCTTGACATCTCATTGAGCTTTTCACATTGCAGCCCTTCATTCAGCAAAGCATGACTGATTCCAGTAGTAATACTTCTTGATGGGTAATCCATGCAAATACACACACACACACACACACACAAACACATGCACACACACAAATACACACACACACACACACACACACACACACACACAAAGACACACTCACATGCGCTTCTCAAATGAACCAAATTCCATTAGAACTCGCGGCCGGTTGATTAAATTCAATGGAGGGAATCAAATCAAGCAATTAAGAGCCTATCACAAATCCAGAGGTTGTGCTCACGCAGCTGTGCATGGAGACATTACTGTTGCAAACGCCTGATGAAGAGCAGCCTGATGAGGCTTGGAGTGCAGACTAATACCCTTCATTTGACATGATGAATCCCATTAAGGAGCCAAAGAGGCGATGGCAGCACGGCTCCTACACAAATGCGCCGGGTGAAGTGCATGTCAAAGGGGATGTGAACAGATGAGCTGAAACTTTATTCCACACTATAGCCATTGATCTGATGTTGGTTATCTGTAAGTGTGTTGAGTTTAGGAACTCTAGGGGGCGCTGTGGCGCACCTGATTCGGTCCCCCCGCAGTAATTTCCTGATCCTACTCCCAGTCTTTAGTGTCCTAAAATGCCCCCAAAATTAAACTTAAAGGAAACTAGCTGCCACTTATCAGTATAATTATATATATACTGTTTTGATCCCGTGAGGGAAATTTGGTCTCTGCATTTATCCCAATCCGTGAATTAGTGAAACACACACAGCACACAGTGAACACACAGTGAGGTGAAGGACACACTAATCCCGGCGCAGTGAGCTGCCTGCAACAACTGCGGCACTCGGGGAGCAGTGAGGGGTTAGGTGCTATGCTCAAGGTCACTTCAGCCGTGCCTACTGGTCGGGGGTCGAACCGGCAACTCTCCGTTAACAAGTCTGAAGCGCTAACCAGTAGGCCACGGCTGCCCCTAATCACACTGAACCAAACAATCTCATCACAAATTCTAGCCCATGTCCTAAGGCATGCATGGTGTAAAGGAATAGAAAGTGCTGTTGTTATAGTGTATGCTTAAATTAGACATGCATCTACATAACAATTTAGTTACCTTGTGACAAGACCTGTGGCAAAATACATTTTCCCGTCTGTAGTAATTCTGTTGATCTAAATTGGCATAATGAAACATTGTAAGTGCAGCATGATTTTGAAACCCGGGTGTTTGAGGTTATGCAGACAGTGATGTTCTTTTCCACACAGCCCTGGAATCAACACACACACAGTGTTACGCAGGGGCATAATTTATGGAAATGACTGTTCCTCTGAGCGGCCTTTGTGAACTTCCCCCAACATTCAGGTCAGGTGAAAGGAGTCGAGTGGCAGGGACGGACGAAGACAGATAAGACTCTCTCTTTATCAGCCACGCTCCTACACCCCTGCCCCCCCCAACCCTCCACCCCACCGCCACGCGCCGCTGAAAAATCACTTCACTCTCAACCTTGCTACAAAGAGATCACAACCTGTCTTCTGCCTCCCCTCCACCTAACATGCCCAATCCTCCGTCGTCACCACCCCCACCCCCATCCCCAACCCCATCCCCACTCCAGCAGCCGGGCTAATCTCCTGGCAAGTCCTGCTCTCTGCTCATCTCCACTCCAATACACACTGAAATGTGCAGCAAGCCCTACAAACAGGAACACACAGCAATCTCTCCCCCAGGCCTCAGATAGGCACAGAGGGGAAATACATGGAGAGAGGAAAAGAGGGAGAGACAGAGATAGAGAGACAGAGAGAGAGAGAGAAGAGAGAGGGTTAGAGAGAGAGAGAGACTGAGAGTTAGAGAAAGAGAGAGAGTTAGAGACAGAGAGAAAGAGAGAGTGAGTTTGAGAAAGAGAGTTAGAGAGTGTGAGAGAGAGAGAGTTAGAGAGTGTGAGAGAGAGAGAGTTAGAGAGAGATAGAGAGAGAGATGCCCAAATGACCCAAAGTGCTGAGTGAAATCTTGCTGGAGCGCTCCCCACTCCTCCAGCCCGGAGCGAAAGTGGTGTTTAAACGGCACTGGGGGGACGCCACGCTGGGTGGACCGTGGTTATCAGGGAAGGAGGCAGCATGTGGCCGCGCCTCAGTCGGCCGCACAGCAAAGCCGCCCGGCATCTGCTCAGCCCGCCCTGATTGGGCCGAGTCAGCCACTCAGAACTCTCGGAGCGAGTCGGCTGCCTTCGGAGACCTCAACCGGCCGGTTAACCACAGGGCTTCAGCATATGGCCCATACATGTGGCCAAAGTCCAGACTTCACTTTCACTTTAAGCTGGTTAACAAGGTTGGCGGTTTAAACAAATTAGTTTAGACTTCATATATGCAATGGTAAGCTGAAGACCAAATATGTGGATCTAATATTCGGAAGCGTCAAGATAATCAAGCTGAAAGTGTGCGATAGAAAATCAATCATAATGTATTTTTTGAAAAAAAAAATTAGTCTTAAAGTTCAATCCTTCTGAAAAGAAACTTTCTGGCTTATTATTAAAATAAATGTTTTATTGCCATGGGGATTCCCTGGATTTCCTACTGAAACATAATGCTATTCTAGACCGACATAACAGTAGATTCTGCCCAGGATCTGCCCGAGCGCAGAGACCGATCAGTCTGTTATCAGGGTCGATCACAAGGTCATCAGAGTCGATCACAAGGTCATGGTTCGAAATGTCATCAATCAGGTCTATGCGGTCGCTGACATTTCTGTTCAACACTTGCCGAGCCACATATCATCATGTAATGTTTTCAAAATAATAACTGGCCTGCCTTAGGTCACTGTGTTTTCGGACGTCCTTGCGGTGTGCTAACTTTATGCATTGCAGCGACCACCAAGCCAAGGAGATCGTAAAACATTTTATGATGTCTGAAGTTTGGAAATGGTTTCTCGAATATATGCGAGGGCGCAACTTCTCTGAGGAATGCTATTCTGCCAAGGCCGCCATTGTAATTCACTTTCACTGTATTCGAGGTGGCAATAAAGAAAATAATTTCGCTTATCGGAGGACATCATAAAGGGCATCTGAATAAACAGTATAAAATATATATTAGGGCTGTATGATTCACTCACACAGTGTGACTGCACTGAGCAGGTGAAGGTGTTTCAACATCCTGGCGTGACAACTATTTTGGAACAGAGACAGCTGCTGTTTGAATAAATAAAAAAATCCATTATGAAAAATTGCTTTCCTGTTGAATAGTTCAGTTTGTAATTTAACACAGGGTGGTGACATGCGGAAAGATCTTTCAATCAACACATTTGGTTGCAGGTTAAAAATGATGTGACTAAAAAAACTAATCAATTTGATATAAGTGCCATTTAGCTGGAATTCACTACATGATAATGTGCTGTGGGGAAAATGGTTCATATGTGGGCCTTGTCTATGTTGTTTCATAGTGTGCATTGTAAACATTTTAACTCTTGTATAAATGTACACGACACAAGAGTAACAGCTACTGCAATGTACTAATTTATGAATGTAATACATATGAATAATTTTAATGGCCATATTTCAACACAGTTCTGAAAGCATTACTGTGTGGTACTTGTCCCTCACACATCAACAAGAAAGGGTTGTGCTGGTCTGTCATTCATATTCTGTTGTATTGAGGAGTCTGTGGTGCAATAGTGTTCTACGGGGGAAGTTCCCAGGGTTAGGCAGTGTCAAAAACCCTGTTTTGACATCAAAAACTGATTGTCAGATTTTTAAAAAGGGGCTGCATCAGAGCTCTTGTGTCTGTATGGAGACATGGGCTTAATGAATATGCATTTATGCGTATCTGCAGTTGTTGTTGCTCAGGGAAGATACGTCTATTTTTCTGTATGTCTTAATTTGTTTATCTATCTTTTTATTATATCTGGAGAACTTGCCATCTGTCATGCAAGGTCACTCTTAATTTATTTCATGAAGCGGAAAGAAATAAAATCAGCCGTGCAATTCTAGGAGCCACAACGCTGTTGCTCTGTACGTTCTGTTCTCCTTAAGCCAGCTGTGGCATCTGTGTCGTGGATGCACACCTGTTATTCTATGCAGCACAATGCAAATATTGGCAAAAATAAAGAGCTATTGCAACTACAGTAACTATACCTCAAACAGCAGGCTTTATTATTGTAAACTGAATCAAATTGTGGCAATTGTGAAATTTGAGAACATTCTGGTGTGAGATTAATTGATTGTTGGCAGTTGTTGTTTGAATAATATATATATATATATATATATATATATATATATATATTTTTTTTTTTTTTTTTTTTTTTAATCTGAAAACTTGCTTGCTTTATAACTTGGCAATGCACAGGTTTGTGTGTGGAAATGTTTTCAGTCAACAGATCCAAGCCCTTTCTTTGCTGGTTAAACTACTAAACAAGTTTTAATATTCAAGGTAACTTTCTCTGTCTCTGCCCAGATGTCACAACTGTTTTTTTCTACGCTGCACTGCCCTTAACAGTGGCTTGTTGCATTACCAAAAAGAAAGAACTCTTTCATCAAACTATACACTTCAAACAGCATAGGCATTATGAAAATTAATCGAAATGCGAGTTCTTGTGTTGTGAATCTGCCGTTAAATAGGTCAATCCCCACACCTAGGCCTGGAATGTCCCAATCATAGCACAAGGCGGTTAGTGTAGCCCTTGATGTTCGGGTAACAGAAAATAAAGCACTTTGTAGTGAAACTGCAACATCATAGCACTTGGTGGCTTTGTTACTACCTTGGTGGGAATTGTTTTCTGAGGCTGTTGGACTCTGTGCTGCAAATTTCCCCTTTGCATATTTCTACTCTCATCATATGACAGTTATTACAGTAGTTGTTTATGATTATACACAATAGCTCCTAAATGTGTCTGCTGACCAATAAACACTAAATATTTTGCCCATCTGGCCACATGGGGAAATCCATGCATTGTCCATGGAGACCTTGATCAGGTGCTTACTGTACAACCCCCCTCCCACCTCCGAGACGCACCATTTCCCTCCTGGGAGGCCCGGGCCTCCACCCTTACACACAGGTTCCACTCCCAAAGCATAAATCATACTTCCCCTAGGTGGTGAGTGCAGCTTCATAAATAGTAACCCACATTTTTTAGAAAGTTTCAAATCTGTTATTTATTTCCCCCAGGGAGCCTTAGAAGGACACAGAATGCATCATATTTTCACATTTGTCTAATCTATGGTGAAATTTGGTGACATTTATTATCTCGTCAGTGGAGGAAACAGGAAATAATATTCTCCTTTTCACAAGCTGTGAAAGGGATTTTTCAGAATTATACATCACTCTGAAATGGAGGTGCCACAACAGGGTAAAATACTGATAAAGTATCAAACCCAAATGAGTGACCTGTAACTTCTAAAGAAAAGACTCATTCAAGGCTTTCCATCAACTCAGCCTGTCTATCCATGCAGTTATCCGAAGCCGTAAAGAACTGTATTGAAAACATAATGATCCAGCACATCTATATTACTAAAATAAGAAGCAAACAGAAAACTCTTCCAAATGAAACATCAGAATTCAATTAAAGATGTGCAGGCAACTCAAAATGATTAATGGGATGTTATACTTCTTAAAAAAATCATGTTCTAGTTTCCAATTCTCTTGCATTTAAAGGGAAAAAAACAACAGGCATAACTTCTGTGATTTACTAAAGCCAGTAAAAAAATCTTAAAAGTGAAATATGAAGGTCAGGCCATGACCCCCCCCCCCCCCCCCGTCTATTTCTATCTCAATTTCACACCATCAAATTACTGTATATGGAAAGCCATTGATCATGGTGGCACTAAAAGGTGGTAAAAGGGTAACATATCAACATCATACATGGATACAGATCATTATTATGAAATACGTTTGCAGATGGGTTTGAGAGAGACACAACAACCAATAATAATGATCAAATAAATGCTAAATAAGCAAATGTTTGAAATGTGGGTAACACTTAACTTGTGCTCTACAGCTCTGTTTCTGTGCCCTCCCAATGCAATGAACCCTCACAAAAGTTAATGCTTTTGTCAATTATGATGAACGACTCATAATTGTAATTTAGCTGCAATTACAGTCACCTAAGGTAAACAACAATGTGTCCAACACTCCAACACTAAACGAGCTGAAGTTATTTAGGAGTTACTTTACTCAGACAAACTGTGAGCAAAGAAAATCTGAAACACGTACCCACTGGGAAGAGAAGTCTCCTGGTGTGAATTTAGAGATGAAGTGCTCTCCTTGGGAGGCGACTCGCCATCGGATATCGAAGACAGCAAACTTCCATCCATGGTAGCTTCTAGAGAGGTCTCTGTCGAGTCAAGGGCTGGTCACACTAAAACTACCGCAGTTCAGTCCTCTGCTGAATAGATCTGAGAAAACAAATGCTGCTTGTCTAGCTGTGAATGTTATAGACTAAAAGAGGAAGTTTTAATATAACTCTTGAAGTCACATGTAAGGGGAACCTGGACAGAAAAAGAGGAAGTCTGTGCAGTCAACACAAACAATCCCTTTTGTTTGTTTTTTTTAGTTTTTTTTTAGATTCACTGTTTGATATATGATTATCAGATTATAACGCTAATAGTGTTATAGAATTTTAGCCAAGGAAACATCATTTTGGCATGGAGGGCCTTGATTTGATGAGGGAGCCAAGCTGATTGTTGTCATGGCTACATTTCTGGTGGCAAATGAGGAAGTAACCCCCCCACCCCCCGAGATCACAGATTCGGTTGAAACTTTCAGAATGCATTTAGGTTTCCATACGTAGGAACGTAGGAAGGACAAGACATGATGTCACAGCCACTTGACAATTCCAAACCTTTAGGGAGGTGGGGAAATATGTGATTAATCTTTTCCTGTAACTTCTCCCTTCTCCCCAAACTCTCAAGTTCTATTTTGTCTTGTGCGGTGATACCGAACAGTCCATTGATTTTCCAACTTAGCAAATTAGCAGCCCGTAATTGGACAGGCGGCTTCATTAAAAATGAGTTTTCACATTAGCAAGATTCATCATGTGATCAGAGTCTTAAGTATCTGCCTCTGCCATCAAGACATTTACACACCCGTGTGTGTGTGTGTGTGTGTGCGTGTGTGTGTGTGTGTGTGTGTGTGTGTGTCTCTCTCTGTCTCTCTCTCTCTGTGTGTGTGTGTGTGTGTGTGTGTGTGTGTGTGTGTGTGTGTGTGTGTGTGTGTGTGATATGACAAGAGGACAGAGCAGAAGAAATAATAATACTGCATGAATGGACAAATCCTCTTAAGACCCAACGGATTAGAAGGGGCCACAGCGTGAGTGAGTAAGATTCAGCTGACACTGAGGCATGGGCTACTGTCATGGGAGATTAATGAGAAAGGACTTTCCCTTTGTAAACCATTTGATACGGCGACAGCCCACGCCTTGTTCTTAATTTAATTAATTATTTCCTTTTTGGGGGAGGGAGGTTGGGGTGCAACATTTATAGTTCAGTGAGAGGGAAAGGCACAAGAAGTGGAGTCAAAATGGTTAGAATTATCTGTGGCTTTGAATGACGCAGATTTTAGTTTGAAGGAGAAGGTTGAATGATGTCTCAAAACACAACCTGTAGCAATCTGTTGTAGTAAATCATCTTGAAGTAGCTTTATAAATATTGTTGACACAACACCCTCTACACTGCAATGAAAGTGAATGCATTTGAAACAACAATACAAACAAAACACCAAAACAACAACAACAACAAAACAAACAAACAAACACCTTTGTCCGTCACATGGACCCAGGGTTAGAAATGACTCTATTTGTTTTTCTTCATGCTTATATAAATTAAAATGACTGTGTATGAGAAGTTCATTGTTTTTTCAATTTGCCAACAATCTTCCTTAGATGCACCACAGGGAATGCATGAGTGATATGCCTATGGTACAGGATATGCTGAAGTAGATAAATAACATCTCATTGTGCAGTAAAAACTTCTCTTTCTGCACTGCGGAAGTTCATATCACAATTCTCTGTGAAAAAGATGATGAATATAGCGGGAATGTTTTCTCCATGACAATGGAAGACAAACAAAGTAAAGCAGAATTAAGCAGTCTTGAATTCATTTCAGTCCAAATTAATTGAGGCCTTTTGAGAGCACAAGACATCGATAATAAACTGCAATCCATCATTAATGGATGAGTGAAAAAGACCATTACTGCTCTCTGAGACCTGCCATTGAGGGAGGTCAAACATTGGAACATGTGCCTCGAGGGACCACATCTCAGAACAA
This sequence comes from Alosa pseudoharengus, assembly GCF_046254945.1. NCBI lineage: Eukaryota > Metazoa > Chordata > Actinopteri > Clupeiformes > Clupeidae > Alosa > Alosa pseudoharengus. Next base: position 11,392,569 of record NW_027468657.1, read on the forward strand.
AATGTGTGTGTGTGTGTGTGTGTGTGTGTGTGTGCAGATCACATCTCAGAACAAGATGAGTGTGTGTGTGTGTGTGTGTGTGTGTGTGTGCATTCAGCCCAGGGATGGACCACTGAGCTCAACCGAACGGGAAGAATGACCGGTCAGAGACAATGGCTGCTCAACCGAACGGGAAGAATGACCTGTCAGAGACCATGGCTGCTCATCTGAGGTGATGCTCAATCTCATCATCGTTATGATAATTGACTGGAACAAAGTCCTTTACAAGCTGTTGCATCATGCCAGTTGCAAACGTTTTACAAATGGTTGTTGCTTTGTCCGGACCCCTGAAGAAATGTCCATCATCCCAAACACACTGCTTCCGTGCTCCGTGTTTTGCGACTCCCCCATGGAAAAGCTTGTCCTTTGTACCGCCTGTGCAGCGCTTTGCCAGGTGCGGCTGTTTGATAATATTGGCCAGACTAAACATTGTCTTGGCGCAGTTGTGGCAGTCATAGATGGAAGCCTAAGTGGACCAATAAGTCTTTTCTGAAACAAAACAAACCTGATACACTGTGAACAGCCATAAAAGCAAACTCTAATTTAGGTAACCAATCTCACTCTTTCATTGACCTGTTATTTATATTGGGCACTTAAGTTAATAAAATGTGAACTCATTTCAAACTGTGTGTCTGCATCTTTTTTTCCATCCAAAAGATAATTTGCTTAAAATATAAAAGTTAGTGCAACATGTGATGGAAAAAGATGTATATCCTTGTAATGTCGGTTTTGTCATCCTAAGTTAATTCGCTCGGCGGAGGTGGTTTAGCGAGAGTTAAGTCGACATGAAAATGATGGAAAAGGTTTGAAACAATAAGACATAACATAAGAATGTCAAGCATGCGCAGAATAAATTAATGGTGTTAGCATGAGAATTTGAATGTTTTGTCTGTCAGCTTGTAGGCTCCCTTTGTTGCGCATTCCAACAAGGTGTTTCATTCCCTACATTCTAATTCGCTACATTGGTGATGGAAAAACAACTATAGCGCATCAGAGAAATGCGCTTTAACACAAGGCTTTATGACATCATTTTAATTGGCTGAAAACGTTCTGTTGATGGAAAACCATTTCGATGCTGCTATGCATGTTGCTCAAAATTAAATCGATATAAGAGTTAATTTGCTTGAAAATCAGATGGAGAAGGGGTTTGTGTGTGTGAGTGTCTGTTTTCATCATGGTCCAGGTTGAGCCGTTTGCAGGCGAGGCATACAGTCTTGCAGAGGGTTTATTGTCTGAAGCAGCTGTCAAGTGTAACTAATGATCTGTCCGAATGTGTGAAAAGGTGGGGGTTTACTAGCCGGGACAAGACCGCACCTGGACAGCACCACACCTGTACAAGACCGCACCTCGATCGCACCACACCTGGACAGCACCACACCTGTACAGGACCGCACCTGTACAGAACCCCAGCTGGACAGCACCACACCTGACTCCCAGCACAAGAGGTGAAGATGTGTTCAAAGGACAGTTTTAGACGACAGCAAAGACCTGAGCTTGGTGTTTTGCATAGTTTACGTTTATGCTCCTACAGGGCTGGATGACAGCACTTCCACATTTGTTCATACATTCATTTAACAGATGCTTTTATCCAAAGGTCCTTACAGTGCAGTATGTATGTTCCCTGGATATCAATCTCATGATCTTTCTGTTACTAGTATCTCTACCAGTTGCTCTACCAGTAACCCAGGAGGCCCATAGGTGCCCATAGGTGAACACGGTGTGCCATTGTTAGCCTACTCACTGCCTAGCTCTGTATACAGGCTGATGCTATCGCTGTTTGAGTAACACTACAGGATTCAGGTTGTATTGAGACCTTCTTCCAGGCCCTGGGGGGGATTCCAAGTACATGGTTTAGTGACAAACCTGGATAAGTTAACTCAGAGTAAGTGGTAAACCTCCTACAACACTATGGCATTGTTTTGTTAGGAGAGCCATACAGCTCTTCTATTAGGAGGTTTACCCCGTACTCTGAGTTAACTTACCCAGGTTTGTCACTAAACCATGTACTTGTAATACCCCCCAGGTGTGTGGTAAACATAAAGCATGAACTGAGGTTATTGCCATGAATGAGTCACGCTGGGAAGAAAACAACAATAACAGGGCTGTGCAGTTGTACACATTGTTTTCAGCTCCAGCTCAGCTGTATGAATGCTACACTCATTTCTGCTGCAGTTATGAATATGCACCTGCCTCAATATTTGCTCGGTTTGTAGGTTCAGTGACCTTGTGTCTCGGAGAGAACACCACACCTAATCAAAGCCCTGTCTCCCTGCCGAGGCTGCGAGAAGACGAATCAGCACCGGTACCTTATTTAAATCGATGAAGAAAAATCTCACCATCACTCCTACTACAGCTGGCAATTTCACAGAGGAGGTACAAAAAAAAAAAATATAACAACAGGTCACATGTGCTAGCAAGCACTTAGTGAGAAAATACTGCAGAGAGAATGGGAGGAAGAGAGCCAGATAGAGAAAGAGAGAGAGAATGTGTGAAGAGAAAGAGATGGAATGATATGTGTAGTAGTAAATGGTGGGTAATTGAAAGCTGACTTTGTATTCGCGTCCCACACTGTGCTGAGAGAATCACATAGCATGCTTAGCCCACACAAACACGCCACAGCACCACATCTATTCCCTGGAGCGTCATGACACATCCATCTGTGCTCATCTCTCTCTCTCTCTCTCCAACTCTCATTCTGTTTCTCTCACATTATTCTCTCTCTTTCTTCTCCCATCTTCCCACACACACTCCTCAGAGGTTTTCATCATAGTTCCTACCCCAGGTTCCACACACCTATAGCACAGGCCCTGCCGTTCTGTTACGGTTCCACACACCTATAGCACAGGCTCAGATATAATGCAGCTGGTTGTGCTCAGGAAAAATGTCAGTGAATTCTGAATACGAGTCGAATATGAGATGAGTAAACAGCACAGTAAGCCTGAGCACACAAGCACGGTCATATACTTTACTATGCAACTGTAGGCATGCTCGTCTTTCAGTGTGTTGGGAAATGTGAGTGTGTGTGTGTGTGTGTGTGTGTGTGTGTGTGTGTGTGTGCGCGTGTGTGTGTGTGTGAGAGAGAGAGATCTATGGGTGTTCGTGTATGTGAGATCCAAATGCATCCATGTGAAAAAGACTGTGTGTGTGTGTGTGTGTGTGTGTGTGTGTGTGTGTGTGTTCAGCTGTCTTCATTTCACTTATGAGGCCAGGACATGACTACACATTAACCTGTCATCCGACCAGCAGTGGGAGATGAAAGGGTCTCTCTCACTTAATGTGATCGCTTGAATGTGCACGCACTCACACACAAACACACACACACACAAGCACACACACACACACACACACACACACACATTCACATAAAATTGTCTAAAAGAGTGCACATGTGTGTGTGTGGGAGCACTTGGGAATGGGAGATGGACTCCACGTCTCGTCTGTAAATGTGAGAGCAGAAAGCATGTCCCTCCCCAGTGCACACTCACTCAGCCCACTCCAGATGGCTTTCAGCACTACCGCACGGAATCTCTGAAGATATGCCCCTTTTTGTATGTCTTTCACACACCACACACACACACACATGCATACACACACACACACACACCAGGGCTGTAGTCAAGACCACCTTTGTCGAGTCCAAGTCAAGTCCAAGACCAGGACTAGTCGAGACCAAGTCAAGACCGAGTCCAAAGAGGTTCGAGTCCAAGACAAGACCGAGTCCAGGATAGGAAAAAAAGTCTTATGCATGACAGTATCAAGACAATCATTTTGGGTTATTATTATCATTATTATCTAAAAGCAAAAACAGTGTGAACACACCCAGGTGTAGCCATTCCCCTTCTCCAATATTATTATAGGGCTGTCAAACGATTAAAAAAAGATATTTTGAAATGAATTAATCTCGATTAACCGCAATTAAAAAGTTCCTAAAGACTAAAGCTTCTTACATGGCATATTAAATACAACATAAATCACAAAATTAATGAGTAACCACAAAGGTAAAAGTAAAACACTTTTATATTATTTAAATGATAATACTGACACAGTAATTGTGTTTTAAAGTATTCATTCCTTAACCTTTAAACACTGTTCGTTGCTACCCCCCTTAATTTACTGTTCGCAGTCAAATTTGACCGTACAGTTTTAATTGCTCTTATTTGTAGGAGTGCATGTATGGAGATGTCTTAAGGGGCTATCACATTGTACACGGTATGCGCTGCGCTCACCGCTAGGTTGCTCTTGGTTGAGGTAACGTCCCAAAGATTTTTGTTGTGCTTGCCGCTGGGCTCAGCGCAAAATACCAATGACTTACAGCGTGCCGCGGTACAACCTGAACCTTGACCGCGGCAAAGTGTCAAAACTTTAACATAAATTAAAAATGTACACTATAAAAATAGTAATAATAATATTTTTTATGTATATATTTTTAAGATTTGTTGCCTCAATAGATGTTGGTATGGTAGTCAGGGCACATACTCAACCATAGCGCTGGCATTTTGTAAAACTTCATGAAGCACACTCATGCACTTCACACAAACAGGTGCCCCTCTTCCATCCTTCTATCCACTGTTAATCACAGACACAGGGTGCCTCACTAATGCATCGCCTTTTCATGGGGGCCCTCATACAGGGGTCAACCTGACCTAAGGGTCCCTCATACAGCTCTTACTTTGAGCACACTTCCATTAGCTTCACAGCAAGCCCTTTCACTTCTGGCATTATGTAGCGACAGGAGAAAGCAGTCACCCCACCTGGCCTCAAACCCCAGTACAAAACCTGCACTCTGATTGCATTTTATTTGTAGAGCGCTTTATCATGTACTCAAAGCACTGTGACTGAACATTGTAGGATACAATGTAGCAAAATGCCGCTTGTGCTGCGCTTTGCTGAGCGCAGCGGCAGACCAGTTTTTGCGCGCGCAAGCCATTGACTATAATGCATTTCATAGCGCATGTCGCGTGTAATGTGACTGGCCCTTTTCATCTCCTTGATGAAAATTATACTCTTTCGCATTCATTTCCTATGGCGGTCATTTTTGACCGTAAACAAAAAAAGTGTGACCAAGTTGAATAAATCACTCAAAATTCAAAGAAATTAGTCACAATAAATGTCATGAGTTCAAATGCCTTTTGTGAAGGATATCATAAGGTCTTGAGGCAATTTGATGAAAAATGCCATATTTATGGTACAGGGAATGTGTAAATCGGTCATTTTTGACCAGAACAGTGTTAGAAGGTTAAGAAATACTACACATTTGATGCTGTTTAACTCATTTGTAAATGGTGCACTGTCACTTTAAGCCCATTGTGGCCACATTCTCATAATGATCTTTTTTTTACAAGCTCCATTGAAATATAGCCTATAGCTAGTCCACAAGCTCTAATATTGTTTGTACCACATGTATTGTACAATATTAACAATGATAAGCATGATATTAAGTTGGTATAAACAGCTTTCATTCCTTTGGAAATAGAAGCATGTAATGACATGATGCTAGCTAGACATTTTCTGTTTGCAATTAAAAGTGAATGATGAGCCTGAGCCAGTCACCTAGCTGAGTGGAATGTGTTTAAATCGGCATAATATGTGCTTCATGTAAACAAATTATTTAAGACTTCAAGACTCACCAGTTCCATTACACAAAGGCAAAGACAACTCTTCATATTTTTGTCCATTTTTCAAATCACAGTGAGTGCAGCCTACATGTCAAAGTGCCCTGGCTCTCACAGTTTATAACTGGTCAGTGGAAATCGGATAAATCCGCAATCTCCTCTAACCTCGTCTTTGTTGCCTTCCTTTTATAAGTTTCTTATATTAAAAAGGAGATATCAATTATCATCAATAACGACAAGCCAGCTGGAGCCTGCCAATCGTTTTCTCTCCCTCTCGTGTGCGCTCAGACGCGCTCTCAATTAAATGGAGTAGCATACGTTCAAGTTGGATCGATCTTAATGGAGAGGACCCGAAAAGTATCATCTTTATGTAACTGTTGCTGTTGGTGCATTTTGACATTGTAAACGTTATCTAACAAGAGTGAAAAGCAGTTTGCAGTAAAGCTACTATTTATTGGCAAAATGTTGGTTCCTCTTCATCTTCAGCTAACTCCACAGACAGTAAAATAAACTCTCAGGCTTGCGGTTTTAGGTTTTGCGGCTTCCGTTACATGACATCAGCCCCCCACAAAGGTAAACACTATTGCGTTAATATTTTGTAACGCATTATGTATTTCAAAATGAATCGCGGCGATTAACACGTTAATTTTGATGGCCCTAAAGACACCTGGACTCGGTCGAGACCAAAAGCCATATTTGGCAAGACCAGTGGCCGAGACCGAGACAAGACCAAGTCCAAATACTAGCGAGTCCGAGACAAGTCCGAGACCATAGAAAAACGGTCTCGAGTCCGGACTCGAGTACTACAGCCCTGACACACACACACAAACCACACACACACACACAAACCACACACACACACACACACACACACACACACACACACACATACATACACACACATACACACACACACATCCACACACACACACACACACACACACACACACACACACACACACACACACACACACACATTCACATACAGTACTGTCTATGGTCAGCTTGGTCTTTGTTTTTCATTGTCCAGGTAATGTCACTATAAGGTATGTCGGTCAAATTTAGGTGAGAGAGTGTGTGTTCGTGTGTGCATTTGTGGATGTGTGTGTGTGTGTGTGTGTGTGTGTGTGTGTGTGTGTGTGTGTGTGTGTGTGTGCCTGTGTGCTTATGTGTGTGTGCATGTGTGTGTGTATATGGGCATGCTGTGCAGAAGGCAGCACATAAATTACCCTGGCCTTGAGGAAGACGGATGACTTCACACACACACACACACACACACACACACACACACACACACACACACACACACACACACACACACACACACATACACACACACACACACACACACCTGAAGGTTATAATGTATGCATGCGGTGTCAATAATAGACAGCTCTTTTAATTAACAAGCTGATTCAACAGCACTCTTTAATCTGGACACATCAGCCCCTTGGCAAGATGAGTGGGAGGGACAGGAGGACAAAGTGTGTGTCTGAGCAGGTGTAGGTAGAGGTGTGGGACACACACACACACACACACACACACACATACAGTACACACAACTACTCTGGTTTTCTTCCTTTAGAGGAAACAAGGACAATACTAACATACTAACATCAGAATTTGTAGATGGTCAGCAGGAAACTAAACTCTCAACACATTTCATTCTCAACAACAAAAACATTTCATTCTCAACGACAAAAAAAGACACATTTCAGAGCAAATCTATGAATGCTGATCTACATATGCAATTGCCACAGAATCACCTACATTGCTATAGAATTACCACCACGCCCATAGATTTCCATACGTTCCCATTTTATTATTTTCCCATTTTAGACTTTCCCATTTCCCATTTTAGTGTTCTATACAAGATAGGCTGGTCGTGCTCCGTGTGATGGGCTGGTAGTATGCTGTGTGCATGGCGCTGGGGGCTGCTGATAAAAAGAGCTGGTGTCATTTAAAGTCACAGATTTACGGCGTGTATCTGTCACAGTGACAGTGGAAGGGGCTCATTCTCAGCTTCATCCTGTGTGTGTGTGTGTGTGTGTGTGTGTGTGTGTGTGTGTTTGTGTGTGTGTTTTTGTGTGTGTGTGTGTGTGTGTGTGTGTGCATGTGTGTGTGTGTGTGTGTGTGTGTGTGTGTTTGTGTGTGTGTTTTTGTGTGTGTATGTGTGTGTGTGTGTGTGTGTGTGTGTGTGTTTGTGTGTGTGTGTGTTTTTGTGTGTGTGTGTGTGTGTGTGTGTGTGTGTGTGTGTGTGTGTGTGTGCTGTGGTGCACAGGCCAGATGACTGAGGCCTTAATGAAAGGCCCATCAGGGTAGAACATGCGTTATAAGGAGGTGGTTGAAGTAAGCACATTTGTGTGCGCACACACACGCACACACACACACACATACACACACACACACACACACACACACACACACACACACACGTTAGCTGGCACGCAAAAACGTGCCAGCTAATTCTATTCTCCAGACAATCATACGAGGTTAATTAATAGAAGGAGCTAATAGAAAGGGCACAAAAGCTAGCAGAGCTTTATGCGGGAAGTGAGTCATGGCAGTGCCATGGTAATAGCCTTTGAGTGGCAGCACATGAGAGACAGAGAAAGAGAGAAAAAAAGAATAATGGAAGATAAAAAGAGAGAAAGAATGGGGGTAATATGAAGCTTCCATTAAGGCCTGTGCTAGATGTGGTGTGAGAGAGAGAGAGAGGGGGAGAGAGAGAGAGAGGGGGAGAGAGTGAGAGAGAGAGGGGGAGGGGGTGGTGGTGGAACTAATTCTTCACGGCTGAGATGCAATGAACAAACCAATCCGACAGTAGGCTGAGATGATGGTCGTCATGAGAGGGGGATAGAGCAAGGCAGAGAGAGGGGATAGAGCAAGGAGAGAGAGAGAGAGAAACTGCGCAAGAGAGAGAAACAGACAGTGAGAGAAAGAGAGAGCAACACATGTAAAGAGAGAGAGAGAGAGAGGACAGAGAGAGAGAGGGAGAGATAGGAGGGAGCAAATGAATCTGGATGGACTTCAAAGGTTTTATCCCACAGCTGAAGATTCAGTGAGTGGAGCAGAGGACACAGGAGAGAATCATATATATATATATATATATATATATATACATATACATATATATATATATATATATATATATATATATATATATATATAGAGAGAGAGAGAGAGAGAGAGAGAGAGAGAGAGAGAGAGAGACAGAGAGAGAGAAAGAAAGAAAGAGAGAGAGCGCGAGATAGAGAGAGAGAAAGAGAGAGAGAGAGCTTTAAAACCTTTGGAGAGCAGGCGGGATCTTCTAATGCACATGTTGGAGCATGACCCATTCCTCATCACATCACAGGATTAGTATTTATGAGCCAGTGAAGGCCCTGAGGACTCTTGTGCTACATCTGGCACTACATTAGGTCCCATTTTACTCCTCGGTCCCTTTTCATGT
>NW_027468657.1:11404170-11414170 GCF_046254945.1 Alosa pseudoharengus
CCTTCTCTCCTCTCTTCTCCTCTCCTCTTTTATCCTCTCTTCTCCTCTCCTCTTCTCTTCTCTCTTCTCCTCTCCTCTTTTCTTCTCTTTTCTTCTCTTCTCATCTTGTCTCTTCTCTTCTGTGTGTCTCCACTGCTAAAGGAAGTCACCACAGTGCCAAGGTCATGACACTGATTCCCAGGACTACACCACCACTGATATGTGTGCGTTGTCCACACTTATCATCCGGAGAGAAGAAATGCTCTTTTCTGATTGGCTGGTGTGGTGGCTATTAATTCTGAATAACAGGACACCTGTTACTAGAGTAGATCTGGTAAAAAAGTTTAATCACCGTTCCATATCAATGCTTGTGAATGGTAACTATAACAACTATAGTAGGACGACGGTTGAGCCTGGAAGCAGGCTTCGCAACAATGTGTACAATGTGTGCAACTGTAAACAAGCTATCTGTCCATGCTGTCGCTGTTATAGGGCCAAAGAAATTTGAACAGCAAGTCGGCCTCTTTTTAAACGGAACCGTGTGTTTCCTTTGCGTGCTATAAAGGCATGACTATTGCCTATAGTGGCAACAGGGTGATAAACAGGATAACGGCCTTCGAGGTGATCTGTCTCTCTCTCTCTCTCTCTCTCTATGTAATATCACAGCAGGCTGCATCGGAGGGGTCTCATTCTCCACATCTCTTTGCACTTTAATCAGCAAGCAGCAGGAAGAGGGCTGGGACTAGGGCTCAGGGCTGTGGACACACACACACACACACACACACACACACACACACACACACACAGGGATGTACAGTATAATATCTATGCAGACAAACACACACTTGTAAAAGCTCAAGCATGGAAGTCTTCAGAGTAATATGTGCATTTCCACATGCAGACTGCCACACACACACACAAACACACACACATGCACACACACACACACACACACAAACACCTCTTCTTACTGCAGCACCTTCATTATGCAGATCCACAGCATGTTGTGTAATAGATTTGCCTGGCTATTGAGGTGCACTTGGCACCATCAGGACACTGCCTCTCTCTCCCTCTCTCTCTCTCACACACACAAACACACACACACACACGCATACACACACACATGCCGTGCCAGCTCAGCCTGTGATGACAGTTTCCAGTTTCTAACCTCTGAGCTGGGAAACAAACACCAAACAGCTGAGAATCACACAAGACAAGCCATGAATCACTGCACTGCACTGCACTGCCAGAAGGCCACACCGCTGGCTTCTTCATGTCCAGAGTGTCAGCTTGCCTCGGTTCCACACGGTCCGCTTCCCATCGCCTACAATGTCCTCTCAAAGCCTGGCCAATGGACAGTGTTGGGAGTAATGCGTTACAAAAGTAATGTAATTACTGTAATGTATTGCTGTTTGCGGTAACGCGGTAATGTAAGGCATTACCAAAAAAAAATGGGGTAATATTTACTCGGTACAAACTTCAGTTACGCGCGTTACAATGCATTTTAACCCAAAAGTAAGCGCTTGTTTTGTTTTGATACATATTCGCAAACACCACCGCGAGAACAACAGACGAGAAAAAATCCGCGCAAAATAGTAGAACGTCTCCTGATACTGGTTGAAGATGACTGTGGCTGCAGCAGACTCAAAGTCGGACTCTATTTGCGGGATGGACATTGTCATGAGCCCTCTCACTCCACCGGGTTACCACCTTAATTGGTTTCCATTATCTTCCACTCTGCTCACCACTCTCTCTACTCAGCCTAACTAGCTCCACCTGTCTCTGCTCTGCTCTGCTCTAATTACTCTGCCAGCTGCGCTGCATTACCCACTAACCTCTCCCAGTATGTAAAGCCCTGTCTTTCAGCTCTCCTTTGTCAGATCGTCTGCAAAGCTCACACCCGGAACCTGTTTGCTCGCGCTTCTGGCTGACTCTTGTTTTGTGACCACGGACCTGCCTGAATCTTGGCTACTCTTCTGCCCCTGAAAACCAGACCTGCTTTCTGCTGTAACGACTCCTGACTACTCTTCAATCCCGGTAACTCTGACCAGCCTTCTGCCTTGCTACTACGAATTTTGGATTTCCCTTGAACTGTATTTCTGCCTCGTTTCATCCGCCCTGTTGTATCTGTGTTCCCCCCCAGGACTTCCGGACCACCCACCACCGGCATCACAGGACGCTTCGCTGCCACTGGGGGGGGGGACAGACACAGCACGTTCCCGGCTACCCCTGGAACCCCTGGAGCCTTCATTCACTCCCTACTTCCCTTTTCCCTTAAGTTTAATAAACTTTCTGGTGTGACGCAATTGTGGTCCTCTGGTCGTCTGTCTGAACCGTGACAGTACGATCTGACCATCATGGACTCAGCGCACACTTCCCCCGACATGGAAGCCGATGAACCTGAGCAACCCACCGCCATGCAACGCCTGGAACACACTGAGAGAGGATTAGCCCGCATGAGCGGCGACATTGCCTTCCTGCTTCAGGTCGGCCACCAACAGCATCAGCAGTTCCAGCAACAACAGCAGCAGTTCCAGCAGCAGCAACAACAACTCGGCATGATCATCCAACTCCTCACCAACCTTACCCCAGCCACTCCGCCCACCGGCCCAGTTCCAGTCAGTCTGCCCACCAGCCCAGCCCCCGAGTTACCTGCCCCGGTCATTGCAGCCGCTGTCCCGGAACCCAAGATCGGAAACCCAGAGCGGTTCAACGGCGATTCAACCCAGGTCCGGCCATTCCTGACTAGCTGCCGACTTCAGTTCTCCTTGCAGCCAAGGACCTTCGCCACTGAAGGGGCTAAAGTTGGGTATGCCATCACTCACCTGACGGGCCGAGCTCGACTCTGGGGAACAGCAGAGTTCGAACGTCAAACCCCTGCATGTGCAACCTTCGACCTGTTTGCTGAGGAGATGCTGAAGGTGTTTGACCTGGATTCACCAACTGCAGAGGCGTCTCGTGAACTGTTCAGTATTCGGCAAGGCAGACGTACAGTTGCAGACCATTCCATCGACTTCCGAACCCTGGCAAGACGAAGTTCTTGGAACACACCATCGTTGGTGGACGCATTCTTCCATAGCTTGGCCGACTATATCAAGGACGAGTTGGTCTCCCATGAACTGCCTTCCACCCTTGACGAAGCCATCGCACTGGCTGTCCGGATCGACAGAAGGATACAGACCCGTCGTCGTGAGAGGGGGCGCCAAAATCCACCAACTACCGGCATTCGGAGAAATCCGACTGGGCTCCTGTCGTCTACTGCCACTCAACCAAGCCAGCTTGACCAGTCTGAGCCCATGGAAATTGGGCGAGCCTCCCTCACTCCTGCAGAGCGCCAGCGCCGCTTCACCTCAAACCTCTGTCTCTATTGTGGAGGTGATGGACATCGTGTTGTGACCTGCCCTTTAAAAGCCGAAGCTCACCGGGCATAGGGGGAGTCCGGTTGAGCTCAATGACCGTCCAGTCCCCCGACCGCAAACCCCTGCTGCAAGTTCACCTCCGTCTCTTTGACTCAACTCACACCCTGGCTGCTCTGGTGGATTCTGGCGCCGAAGCCAACATAATGGACATCAAGCTGGCACGCCAACTGGGACTGGAGAACCACCGATTGACACCTCCTATTCCTGCCCGGGCACTGGACGGACACTTACTCGGATCGGTCACTCATGTCACGGCCCCGGTCTCTATGGGTCTGTCCGGAAACCATCAAGAAACTATCCAGTTTCACCTGCTCCCCTCTCCAGGCCAACCCATCATCCTGGGTTACCCATGGCTCCGCCGGCACAACCCTCAGCTCGACTGGGTGACCGGGGTGATCAGGGAGTGGGGAGAGGACTGCCATCGAACCTGCCTGCTTGCTGCCGCACTACCTCCTCGGCCAGTACCCACCAACTCTGCTCCTGACCTATCCAATGTCCCAGAATGCTACCATGGTCTCAGAGAAGTGTTTAACAAAGCAAGAGCCACATCTCTGCCCCCTCACCGACCGTACGACTGTGCCATTGACCTCCTCCCTGGAACAGCCCCTCCAAAGGGCCGTCTCTATTCGTTGTCTGCTCCTGAAAGAAAGTCCATGGAGGACTACATCAACGACTCTCTGTCCGCAGGATTAATCCGCCCGTCTTCATCTCCTGCTGGTGCTGGCTTCTTCTTTGTGGGGAAGAAAGACGGATCTCTTCGCCCCTGCATCGACTACAGGGGACTCAACGACATCACGGTGAAGAACCGTTACCCTCTGCCTCTGCTCACCTCTGCCTTTGAGTTGCTCCAGGGAGCCACTGTTTTTACCAAGTTGGATCTCAGAAACGCTTACCACCTAGTGCGGATCCGGGAGGGAGATGAATGGAAAACCGCTTTCAATACACCAACAGGCCACTACGAGTATCTGGTTATGCCTTTTGGCCTCACCAATGCTCCTGCTGTGTTCCAGGCTCTAGTGAATGACGTGCTGCGGGACATGTTAAATAAGTTTGTCTTCGTTTACCTGGATGACATCTTAATATACTCCAGAAACCTGTCTGAACACACCCGCCATGTCCAGCAAGTCCTTCACCGTCTCCTGGAGAATTCCCTCTACGCCAAGGCGGAGAAATGTGAGTTTCACGTCAAGACAGTGGCCTTCCTGGGGTACATCGTGGCAGAGGGAAGTATCCAAATGGATCCTGCCAAGATATCAGCAGTCACTTCATGGCCAGTTCCGGAGAACAGAAAGAAGCTGCAACAGTTTCTGGGGTTTGCTAACTTCTATAGGAAGTTTATCCGGAACTACAGTACCGTTGCTGCTCCTCTCACTGCTCTAACCAGCACCAAGCAACCCTTCACCTGGACCCCAGCAGCCGACAAAGCCTTCAGTACCCTCAAGGTAAGGTTCACCTCCGCTCCCATCCTCCAGATGCCTGATGTGGACCGGCAGTTCATTGTGGAGGTGGACGCCTCGGATGTGGGAGTCGGTGCTGTGATTTCTCAGTGGGCTGCGGAGGATAGGAAGCTCCATCCCTGTGCCTTTTTCTCACGTCGGTTGTCCCCCTCTGAGTGCAATTACGACATAGGGAACCGAGAGCTGCTGGCTGTGAAGCTTGCCCTGGAGGAGTGGCGTCACTGGCTGGAGGGGTCCACTGTTCCATTCCTCGTTTGGACCGACCATAAGAACTTGGAGTACATCCGCACGGCCAAACGGTTGAACTCCAGGCAGTCCCGCTGGGCCCTGTTCTTCACCAGGTTTAACTTTACTCTGTCATACCGGCCTGGGTCACGCAACACCAAGCCAGACGCCCTCTCCCGTCAATTCCAGAAGGATGACACCCCCTCCAAGGATCCTGTGTCGATTCTGCCAAGTCCCTGCATCGTAGCAGCTCTGACCTGGGACGTTGAGGAACAGGTGCTGGAAGCTCTCCGTAACCAGCCAGGTCCCAGCGCTTGCCCAGCTGACCGCCTCTTTGTCCCTGAAAACCTGAGGTCCCAGGTCATTCAGTGGGGACATGACTCCCGCCTAGCTTGTCACCCTGGCTCCACCCGCACTTACAACCTGCTCACCCAGAGGTTCTGGTGGCCCTCTCTGAGAAGAGATGTACGGGAATTCGTCCAAGCCTGCCCCATCTGCAACCAACACAAGTCATCCTGCCAGCCCCCAGCCGGATTGCTGCAGCCCCTGCCTGTGCCCACACGTCCCTGGTCTCACATCGCCCTTGACTTTGTCACGGGGCTGCCCCCTTCAAGTGGCATGACCGTCATTCTCACCATAGTTGACCGATTCAGCAAGATGGCACACTTCGTTCCCCTCCCCAAGCTCCCAACCGCCAAGGAGACCGCCCAGGTGGTCCTGGAACACGTCTTCCGGATCCACGGACTGCCAAGGGATGTAGTTTCTGACCGTGGCCCACAATTCTCCTCCGCCTTTTGGAAGGAGTTCTGTCACCTGCTGGGAGCCACAGTCAGTCTGACTTCCGGATTCCATCCCCAATCCAATGGGCAATCAGAGCGGGCAAATCAGGAGCTCGAGAAGGCACTGCGATGCATGACATCCCGCAACCCCCACTCCTGGTCGCAGCAATTGACATGGGTGGAGTACGCACACAATTCCCTGACCTGCTCTGCCATCGGTATGTCCCCCTTCCAATGTGTCTATGGATACCAGCCTCCTCTATTCGCCAGCCAGGAGGGGGAGGTTACTTGCCCATCTGCACTTGCTTTTGCCCGTCGATGTCGCCGCACCTGGTCACAAGCCCGAGCCACACTCCTCAGATCCGTTGCCAGCTACACTACCGGGGCCAACCGTCGGAGAACTCCTGCTCCCACCTACCATGTTGGTCAAAGGGTATGGTTGTCATCAAAGGACCTGCCACTCAGGGTGGAGTCGCGAAAGCTGGCACCTCGGTTCCTTGGCCCATTCCCTATCGTAAGTGTGATTAGTCCAACTGCTGTTCGGCTCCAACTGCCTAATTCCATGAGGGTGCACCCCACTTTCCATGTGTCCAAGATTAAGCCCATTCATGAGAGTCCGCTGGTCCCTGCTGCGCCTTCTCCTCCTCCTCCACGGCTCGTCGATGGTGGTCTGGTTTACACCGTCCGCCGCCTGCTTCGGTCCAGACGGAGGGGTAGGGGTCTCCAGTACCTCGTTGACTGGGAGGGCTATGGACCTGAGGAAAGGACCTGGGTGCCGGCTTGTCGGATTGTGGATCGGACCCTCATCACCGCCTTCCACCAACGGAATCCTGATCAACCTGCAATCCGTAGGGGCCGCCCCAGAGGGGTCCCTAACCGTCCTGCCCGCTCGGCTTCCTGTCCTGTGCCTGACCCTGTTTCGGGACCTGTCCCGTCTCCCGACCACGACCCTCCGGCTTCCTCCGAGGATGAGGACGTTCACTCGGACCGTTCGGAGGAGTTCTAGCCCTCCGCCGGCTCCCCTCCTCCCACCCGGCATGGTGTTGCTCTTGGGACTTCTGGGGCCGTCCCTTGGGGGGGGGGTTCTGTCATGAGCCCTCTCACTCCACCGGGTTACCACCTTAATTGGTTTCCATTATCTTCCACTCTGCTCACCACTCTCTCTACTCAGCCTAACTAGCTCCACCTGTCTCTGCTCTGCTCTGCTCTAATTACTCTGCCAGCTGCGCTGCATTACCCACTAACCTCTCCCAGTATGTAAAGCCCTGTCTTTCAGCTCTCCTTTGTCAGATCGTCTGCAAAGCTCACACCCGGAACCTGTTTGCTCGCGCTTCTGGCTGACTCTTGTTTTGTGACCACGGACCTGCCTGAATCTTGGCTACTCTTCTGCCCCTGAAAACCAGACCTGCTTTCTGCTGTAACGACTCCTGACTACTCTTCAATCCCGGTAACTCTGACCAGCCTTCTGCCTTGCTACTACGAATTTTGGATTTCCCTTGAACTGTATTTCTGCCTCGTTTCATCCGCCCTGTTGTATCTGTGTTCCCCCCCAGGACTTCCGGACCACCCACCACCGGCATCACAGGACGCTTCGCTGCCACTGGGGGGGGGGACAGACACAGCACGTTCCCGGCTACCCCTGGAACCCCTGGAGCCTTCATTCACTCCCTACTTCCCTTTTCCCTTAAGTTTAATAAACTTTCTGGTGTGACGCAATTGTGGTCCTCTGGTCGTCTGTCTGAACCGTGACAGACATAAGCCTACGCTCATTATTTTTAGCTTGTCAGAGACAAGGATATGAAGAACATAATAGTTAGTGCACTTTGTGTGCGAAACCAAAAGATCTCACTATGCCTCGCGAAATAGCACAAGTCATTTAATGAAACATCTAAAGTGGTGCCACGCTAATCTTTTTTATTCTTGATAAAACACAAACTATGTTCTTCTAGTGCATGACAGCTTTGAGCTGTGAACTTGAATTAAAGAGAATAAAGGGATAGAAATGCAGAAAAAGATTGTGTAGCCTGGCAGTGCCACCGCTCCCACCACGCGCATCACGCACTTTGCGTAGGGCACCAAAGGACAGAGGAGGCACCCAAATGTAACCAATGAATAGTAGCTTTACTGCAAACTGCGTTTCACTCTTCATCAATAACGTTTACAATGTCAGAATGCACTAACACCATGGTACATACTTTTTGGGTTCTCTCAATCTCCACCACGTAGTACTAGTAGAATGGAATTGGTGGGTCTTCAATAATTCGTTTCCCAAGCATTTAGGCTACATGAAGCACATGGTATGCCAAGTCGACAAAAAATCCATTCAGGTAGCTAGGTGGATACCAGGCTCATAATTCACTTTTATTTGCAAAACGAAATGTGAAGCAACATGTCATTGCATACTTTCCAAAGCGATGAAGGCTGCTTAAAACAACTTAACATTGTGCATATTATTGTTAATATTGTGCTATCAATGTAACTCAACAAACAAGGCTTGTAAACAAGAGCTGGCAAAAGGGCATTATGAGAACGTAAAGATCAATGCTCTTAAAGTGACCGTGCACCATTTATAAGAAAACAGCATTTCTTCAGAAATTAATGTTAAAAAACACACAGTAATGGTCTGTATAATAGGCCTTTTATTTTACTTTAGGTGTTTGAGTTACCATTTATATGTCACTCACTCAAAGCCACTCACTTAGGGCACCGAAATGGCCAGTAGGCCACCATCTTGACATGTCTTTATTAAGCTTTGATTTACAATAGGCTCTCTATTGAGCAGGCCTAGGCCTTAAAGTTACAGTATTTATATCACAATTTACCAGACTTTGACCTTTTGTCGGTTTTTAACAAAATTCTGACTATGATTGTTCCTTGTTTTGCATCATGAGCACTGCGCCTATTGCGTTCTTACTGTATGTTGTTAGCCTTAAGCCTAGCTCAGTCATTATGCTATACCACATCTCCCTCCATTGGAAGAGCAATGAGCTGCATTGAGCGTAATAAACTGCATTTAGAATGGCAAATCCATATTTCTAGATATTTTGGTGAAAGTAACTTAAAAGTAATGCAATAGTAGTGTAATGCCTTACAATTCAGAGACAGTAATATTATAATGTAACAAATTACTTTGAAATGACAGTAATAAGTAATGCATAGTACATTACGATTTTGAAGTAACTTGCCCAACACTGCCAATGGAGGTGTGAATTAACCACTAAACTGCTGGTTCATAATGATTTTTGCAAAAACGTTCTCAGAGGAACGTACCAGCAATGAGACCAGGTTGCCATGTTCTCATAGTGATTCTGATTTGCTTTCTGTTGGCTTCACAGTGTTTAGTTTTGTTCAATACTCGTTGTCTTCAGTGTTGTGTTGTGTGATCTGACTGTTATACTACAAAGACTGTGATTTACTCTAGTTTGCCTGTCTTGGGGAATTGAAGGCGCAGTCAGGGATTTAACGCAATTTCAAGCCCCTAACATTTTTTGTCACATTCAGCAATCATCTCCTCACGACAGCTAGCTGCT
Organism: Alosa pseudoharengus; assembly: GCF_046254945.1. Lineage (NCBI taxonomy): Eukaryota > Metazoa > Chordata > Actinopteri > Clupeiformes > Clupeidae > Alosa > Alosa pseudoharengus. The sequence goes on from NW_027468657.1 coordinate 11,413,560, forward strand.
CATTCCATGATTACACTGTCAAAAAATAGTCTCTTTTGGCAGCCCAGGCTCCGAAACCTGGAAACAAAGTGGGAGCAGCCTGCCCCCAAACAAAAAAGAAACCCTGCATGGGATTTCTCTGGGAATACTGAAGGTAAGGCTGAGCTAACTCTATGGTGTGTTTTGTTTGGTCCTTGGTTAAAATATAATGTTCCTTTTTTGCACAAAAGCATCTGGATGTAAATAAATGTAAGATAAATGTAAATATAAACATAAACAAAAACAAATTTGACTTCCTGCAAAATCGCTGACTGTGCCTTTAAACTGTAGAATTTCAGCTGTAGACTGCTGCGAGGGTGCTGTTACGTTGTGATGTTGTTTTCCATGAAATGTTGATTATTAAGAAGCTGGCGTTGCTGGGAAATACTAGGAGTGATCCATAGCTCCCATGTGACCTGAAATGGACCTTTGCTGTGATGGGACGTGCATGGAGGAAGTGAAACAGTTGTGACCTTTGAACTCTAGGAAAATGGCAATCGAAGACAAGGCAACATAGGGAAAATGAACAGCTTAATCAACAGTGTGTAGGACAGTGTGACAGATCAATAAGGAGCCTTCAATATTCTACTCTA
>NW_027468657.1:11419170-11424170 GCF_046254945.1 Alosa pseudoharengus
CAGTAAAGTAAAGTAAAAAGGACGTAACTCATGTACATAACACAAATACATAACGCATTACGAAATATTAACGCAATTAACGCATTGTGTTTGCCTATTTCCTTTGTGGGGGGCTGATGTCATGTAACGGAGGCCGCAAAACCTGAAGCAGCAAGATCGTTTATTTTATTGTCTATGGAGTTAGCTGAAGATGCAATGTGAGGAGCTTGTGGGTGAATATTTTCAGTTTTAAAAAGTTGCCTGATCAGTGATCACCACCACCACACGCATCACGCACTGTGCGTAGGGCACCAAGACACAGAGGAGGGACCAACATTTAGCCAATAAATAGTAGCTGTACTGCAAACTGTTTTTCACTCTTGTTAGAAAAAGTATACAATGTCCACATGCACCAACAGCATGTTACATAAAGATGATACTTTTCGGGTCCTCTCAATAAAGATCCAACTTGAACATACATGTAGGCCCTATGCTACTCCATTTAATTGAGAACACGTCCGAGCGGGCAGGAGAGGGAGAGAAAATGAGTGGCAGGTTCCAACTGGCTTCATTGTTGATGATAATTGATATCTCCTTTTTATTAAGTTAAGATTAAACTAAATGCGGCAGTGGTTGGGGCAGACTTATGGGGGCGAGAAGAGGAATGAAGCAGGGGATAAGGATATCGACAGAGATAGATATAGAGATCCCAAACATGAAATGAAGTGTTTGCACTTTCTGTGCATATTTTGTGGTATGTATTCATGCCAACAATGTTAATAAAATGATCAAATGCATTCAGTGACACTCATCTCATAAACTCCTAATTCTCTTATTTTCACCAGAAATTTTGGCTAGTAGAAATTCTGATTGGCTAGTAACTTTAGAAAGTTACCAGCCACATTGGCTGGTGATCAAAAAAGTTAATTTAGAACCCTGCAAGTAATCATTACTGCTCTCATTTTCTCTCTCTTTTTTCATAGTTTTATGTTCTCTCTATGTTCTATCTATGTTCTGTTTATGTTCTCTCTATGTTCTCTCATAGTTTTATGTTCTCTCACTCTCTTGTTCACTATCTTATTGTATTCCTCTGTCTGTCTTCTCTCCTAAAGACCACCTCAGGCAAAAAATACTTTTTAACCGTTGTCAATTACTGTTTATAATGCGTTACAAGACATATCATGAGCAAAATAAGCTGTAAGCATCATGGCTAAGTATTTATAGTTTAGATAGAAGATATTGTCTGAGGATGAATATGCATCTGCATATTTAGATTTACAAGAAATACAAGCTAGTTAGCTATTTTATATTATACTTAACTTGATCATTGCTGTGTCCACAGGTATTTATGCTGCAAATCGCTACATGCCTGTATAAAGTGTTAGGATAGGTTAGGTCGCACTGTAGGGAAAGCACTGACTTACATGGCATCAGTGATGTCACCACCTGTGGCTAATTAGTTAAAGATTTAGATATATAGGTAGAGATTTACATTTGAGTGAACAGAGCATCCACTTTTGGAGGAACATTATGGAAATACTGTGAATTGTAATCCCACAACTAGGGCTATTTTGTAACCCCTATTTGGTGACCGTCCTGGGGGTCCCAACCCCCAGTTTAAGAACCACTTCACTAACTATTAATTAAACTGTATCAAAGGTTATTCAACATGAACCTTTTTTGTTGCTGTTTTGTTCTGTTTTGTTTTTGCTTTATTATGCACATATTTCCTAACTATTTTATCTAACTATTTGTAAATATTAGAATGAAAGAACTCAATAAAAATAAAACAAATAATAATAAAATAAAGCTTGACAGCTATTTTGTCTCAACCACGGTTCACCACCACGGTTCTCGGGGTGCAGATTATGCCAACGCCTGCTGTGATCATCCCTCGATTACCGACATAACAGGCTAATTTGGGGCTCCGTCAGGGATTAGACGTGTGTGTAAAGGATGATTTGGGTGTCCTGCTGATCTCATTACTCCATGCGCTCCTGCTATGCTGTCTAGGTTCAGTGTGGGAGGGGGGAGAAACAAATGTATGGTTAATAATCATTTAAACAGACTGGCTAAACAGGGCGCCATTGTACAGGGATCTGGGCGTCATTAACAGCCTGCGTAGTAGGAGGCTAATGATCATGGGTGCACACTAGGGGAGAGAGGGAGAAATGGAGCTGGGATTTAATATTGGCCCAGTGTGTAAGAGGAGGGAAGAAATGTGTTGTGATCTCTCGCTCTCTCTCTCTCTCTCTCTCTCTCTCTCTCTCTCTCTATCTTTACGGTGATAATTAATGGCTGATTGTTATTTGAAGGTCAGATGCATCATTTCTGAGAAATTAAGTCCTCCCCCGTCTCCAGAAATGGAGGATCGTCAAGCCAATTACTGCCATGCGGGACACACACACACACACACACACAGACAAACACACACACACACACAGACACACACACACACACACACACACACACACACACACACTATCCCTAATTTGTGGGAGGTGAGTTTTGTGTGGCTTTAGGTAAAAAGAGAGAGACAGAGATACAGAGAGGGACAGAAGGAGAGAAAAAGAGAGAAAATGAGAAACAGGGACAGCAAGAGTGAAAGAGAGAGAAAGAATGTGTGCACAGGCTGCAAAGGGTAACTATGCCACTCTAGCCATCTATTACCCTGACTCACTGACTCACCCTCCCTCTCTTCCACCCCTTTTTCATTTCTCTCTCTCCCTGTTACACCCTAGAGAACAGCGGATGGATCTTTGCATCACCCTCTCCCTATGAATGGAAGTGTCTCTTTGAGTGTGTGTGTGTGTGTGCAGTGGTTAAAGTGGGATTTGGCAGGTGGGGGGACCCTAAAATCCAGTGTTGGTGCAACATATTGAGTATTGTGGTGTAGCAATACTTTTTGGACAAGAATTGCTAGCTTCTTGGTCACCTCATGTACACGCGAAAAATTAACTCACCATTTATTTTAACAATATCATCGCGCTATATCGTTGGTATGAAAGAATATATTTATTATTAATTAATCTGAGGTGGCAGAACTGCGTTCCTCCCAGTACCCCCCCCCCCCCACACTTTAACACCTGTGTGTGTCTATATGTCTATCTGTCTGTCTCTCTTTCAATGTGTGAGTGAGTGAGTGAGTGAGTGTGTGTGTGTGTGTGTGTGTCTCTCTGTCTGTCTGTCTGTCTGTCTGTGCGTGTGTGTGTGTGTGTGTGTCTGTCTGTCTCTCTTTCTATGTGTGAGTGTGTGTGTGTGTGTGAGTGTGAGTGTGTGTACAGTATGTGTGTGTGTGTGTGTGTGTGTGTGTGTGTGTGTTTTGCTCAGTGAGGAGATTATGCTTATTACATTGTTATAAACAAGTGCCGATGTAGTATGGTATCTTCTCAAATTCTCTTGTCCTTAGAAAAGTTAGAATTAAACATGGTCCAGTCCATGTCAAAATGTAATTATCCTTTAGATTCTATTAGTCTTCATGTATTAGTCAATACTGCTGCTGCCCTACTATTGAGGCAAACAGTACTAGACCCGCCTCTGCCGTGACTATCAGTCTGACATGACCCCAAGTGAAAGTAAGAGCTTGTTTACTTCTAGAATGTTCCGGTGCTTTCCGGAGAGCGAGTAAAGGCTTGGGTGGTCTGATGTTATTACCGGCCTGTCTGATCCCTCCCCTCCTTCAGGTTGGCACCGTAACCATAACGATAGTGAAGACGGGTAGTTGTGAACAAGCGAGCAATCAGAGCTGTCACAGCTGTCCCTGAAATCATATCCAGAGTCCCTCCAGACAGATCCCAACGTATGGGGATTAGAGTGTCTCCTGATTTCTCCCGATGAAACACAAGCGGCATTGCTGCTTGAAGTAGTCTGGTCCCAGAGAGCAATTTCACACCCACGCCAATCAGGACAGCATGACACAGGCAACGGAGGAAGAGGAGGAGGGGGAGGAAGAGGAGGAAGAGAGAGGAAGAGGAGGAAGAGAAGGAGGCAGAAGAGGAGGGGGAGGAGGAGAAGGAGGAGGAACTATTGGAGGAAGAAAAGGAGGAGGAGGAAGAGGAGAGGGAGGAAGAGGAGGAAGAGGAGGAGGAAGAGGAGGAGGTGGATTTGGAAGACCAGCAGGAGGCCTCAGTAACTGCAGTGGAGCTGGTGCATGGCAAACTGCCCCCTGCTGACGGCCCTATTGCACTGCAGGTATGTTTGTTTCTGATGGGACTGGGTTTGACTGGCAGCTCGGTTACAGCAATCTCCCGCGGGGCCAGGGCCAGCTTCTAATGAGGCAGGAGACAGGAAATAGCAAGTAACAAGTGGTCTGACGGGCGGATGCCTGGCCGGTCAGTTGGTCGGCTCTCCAGTCCACCCTTCTACCACCACCACCACCACCAACTAACTCTCGCCTCCACTCCCATGCCACAGCTGGGGGCTCGGCAAGGATTACGGAAAGCTGTAGACGGCCCGAGCAAATCAAACAAGGTGGGAGAGAGACAGCGAGGGAGGCTGGAGGGGGGAGGGGTTTTTGGCGGTGGGGGTGAACTGCGAGAAGAGAGGAGACAGATGGACAGGGTAGGTAGAGCGACAGCTGTGCAGAAAAATATTTGAGGGAAATGGTGAGCGATGGAGGAGAGGAGATGGAAATGAGAAGGGGGGTGCAGAGAGGGAGGAGAGGGGGAAGAGAAGAGGGAAAAGACACGACAGACTGAGGAGTGTCTGCGAAGTGAAGGAGAGGAAGTGAAAGTGAGAGAAGGCTGGGGAGGGAAGGAGTAGTGAGAGGCATTTTAAAAAAGATAGGATGGGACTGGCAGGATGAATAAAACTGCACTTGGGAGAAATTTGGCATTGTGGGTAGATAATTGGAATGGATACATGAATAGATAAGAAAGAAAACTGACTAGGGTAGGCCTACTGAATAGTTCATGTATTTTGTTTGTTTTTGTTTGCATAGTACACTTTTCTTAAAAAAAAAAAGATTCATTGTGATAGTGTCTCGGTGTTGAGGTAAAGGCCAGGTATTTAGCAGATGTTTT